>NW_015505364.1:609121-661275 GCF_001515645.1 Sinocyclocheilus grahami
TATATATATATATATATATATGAAACAAAAGCTGGAAATTTGTCTTCTGTCTGTATTTTAATCGTCATATTTCACTATTAAACACTGAAGCTCTGATTAGGTACTCTGTTACCATCATGTTTTTATTATTTTATAGTAATAACATACTCCATTAAATAATAATCATATTAATTATAATTTTAATATTATCATTTCTTTTGAGTAATCTTCAAGGAGAAATTAAAATACCGTTTGCTCTTACTTTATCTTATGTAAGAGCAAATGTATCTTATAATAATTTCTCTATCTACCATAAGTTTTAAAACAATAATATTATTAAATATTATTACATTTTAAAATAACTGCTTTAACTGTAATATATTTTAAAATTATATATTTAATGATCCTTCAGAAATCATTTTGATATTCTGGTTTAGTGTCCAAGAAACTTTCCTTATTATTATCAATACTGAAAACAGTTATTCTGGTATTTTTAATAAAAAATAAAAAAATAAAATAAAAAAAAAACTTATGACAAGTGACAAGTGATATGACATGACATGTGGCCAAGTATGGTGTTCCATACTCGGAATTTGTGCTCTGCAATTATCCTATCCAAGTGCACACACACAGTAGTGAACACACACACACACACCGTGAACACAACCGGGGAGCAGTTGGGGGTCCGTGCCTTGCTCAAGGGCACCTCAGTCGTGGTATTGAGGGTAGAAGAGAGTGCTGGTCATTCACTCCTCACACCTACAATCCCTGCCGGTACCAAGACTCGAATCTGCAACCTTTGGGTTACAAGTTCAACTCACTAAAAATTAGGCCACGCCTGCCCCCCTTATAATATTATAAATGTATTTACTGTCACTTTCGATCAATCAATGCATCCTTGTTGAATAAAAGTATTAATTTCTCTCAAATATACATATACTTACTGACCCCTAGACTTTTGAACAGTAATGTATATTAACTTAAATCAATTAAATTAGCTTGATGTGAAATGCATTTAATTAGAACTTTAAAAATTACTTGATAGATGGAATATTTAAAATCTAAAACAAAAAGCACTTTAAAAATCCCCTTATCACCCGTTTCACAGAAAGAGCTGCTTACTGTATGTACACACACTGCTTATTTGTAAAGTATAAAGACAGACTATTCAGACCTCTTTTGGATGAAGATTTCCTGGCTATTTTGAAGTATTATCAGATGATCAAAAATCTCCAGTACAGAGCAGTTTGTTTTTCTATTAACCAACAAAATGATGGCAAATTAACCTTGATGACAGCACACTTGGATGCAGTCTGAATGATAGTAGACGTTTTTAGTTTTAAAAGTACTCATCTTTGAAGCTACCGCTTTGTAGAGCAACATCGCTTGGAACTGTTGAGAATGAGATAAGGGCTGATTTAACTGGAAGACGCCACTTCAAACAACAGCACAATTACAAAGCAAGTTCTTGAAAGTCCTTTAGTGAAAAGGTGTGTTTTCTTCAAAGACGGTGTACATTGATTGACTAAGTAAAAGAGAGGTGTGTCTCTGCAGGTGTTTTGAAATACCAGACCAACCAAAAGCATTGCAGTCTTTAAACAGATTTAATAACAGCTTAAACCAGGTGTTCTTAGCTGGTGTCCCTGCCTACCAAGCTGGTTTTAACTGGTCAATTTGCAGCCCAAAACCCCTGTAAAACCATCAAACCAGATCTATTTGGACCAGCTAACCACTTTAGGATGGTTTCAGGTGTTTTTAAGCAGGGGACTCATACTCTATGAATGTTTTTAAAGGCCGACTGCTTGCACTGCAGTAACAACAGTCGGGCCGGACACAGCACCTTGTGTGTGCATGATGCACTCCAGAATTCACCTATTATTAAAATACTGTTTTGAAGAAAATGCCACAGTCTGATGATTTTCCCATTTGGCGGAGCGAATAAAACCTAGACTATTTCCATAATTTGCAATATCCAAAGGAATGCTGCATGACATTAATTTCTGTGCAGATTTATTCTACAGCGGAGGAAAGAGACATATAAACTTTAGTTCTCTTTGATATACAGGAAAGCCGCTTCATTTAATCTAGATAAAAAGCTGAATCTTGACATTTTTATGGTGAGTCCTACCGTCATGAGGGTTAATGCTGTACCATATTCTATAAAATCAAAAACTGCACCAAGGCTGTGTTAATAAAATACTTTAAGGATCTTCTATAAAATCGTTTGCTCTAATAGCGGGTACTCAGGCATTTCTGTTGTTTGGATGAAAAAACAAGAACCAAATCTTATATTTGCTGTAGTGCTGCATGGCAAATTTTCATGGAAGGATTCGCATGTTACTTTCATTGACATTTATTTAATTTTGCTGGGTAACTGAAGGCTGAATCCCATTTAAATAAGTAAAACATGTTAACTAATCAGTGTGCATGCTCAGATTATGAATGCCTCGAAAGAGATGTGAGCCTTCAACCTCAGAAAGCCATTTTTACAGTGGTGGCTGGTGCTAAAAAAAAAAATTTCTGTGGGGCAAACAAACATAATCACACTGTTAATGCAGGCAGCAAAACTGAATGCAATTGTTAAATAACCATTTAAAAAGTGACATAATAATGTATCATTACTGCTTAGCTATAAAATGGAAGTTGAAAATCCAACTGTTAAAGTGCCTCTATTATGCCATTTCCAATACTGCCTTTCATGCAGTGTGTAATGTAGCTGTATGTGAATGTAAACGATCTGCAAAATTGTAAAGCTGAAAGTGCACGATAAATAAAGTTATTGTCTCCCAAAATAAAGAATCGACTCTGAACAGCTGAAACGAGTCGTTAGTAATTCGAATCCCACTTCTATGACAGCTACACGTCACGGGGTAACACGTTTGCATGATGCGTGCCTATGTTCTACGTTGGCCAGCCGCGAACAACTTGACCCCGCCCACAAACACGTCATTCTACTGATGACTGCTTCTCTAATCTTGGGGAGTTTAATGCAGGATTCACAAAACGCTTGCTATTGAAAGATGAATCAGTATCCTGTTTATTTGGACCAGCTGCTCCACTGAATCACAACCTGTAAATATGATAAATAATAGATGTTTATATTTTCTATAAAGCGTTCAAAATACAGAACTATTGAAATAGGCATATCGTTTCCGACACACACTGTACACCGTAGACCAATCATAACAGACTAGGCCATCTGGCCAATCAGAGCAGAACAGTCTTACGGAAAGTAGGGGTTTAGAGAGACTGAATCTTTGAACTGCTTCGAATGAATCGTTTGAGAATTGCTGGAAAATGAGGTGATATTAAATGGATATTTTGAGAAAACTAAAGAGTTTTTTGACCTTGCATGCATGTAATCCTATTGTAGGAGACTCCCAAAACAATATTAAGAACCGTAAAAATGGCATAATAGGGGCATTTTAAGGCATGAAATAAGATACCCCGAATCAGTGAATTTCAGTTTAATGTGGGTGTGTTATCAGTAAAGTAATCATTAAACATGTAATCATTCAAAAAAACATCAGCCATTTATATTAATGTGATTCAGAGATGAAGGCCATAATGTTGTCCACACGAGGGAGTCACAGGATATAAAATCCTTTAATATCTCAGTTTAAAGACTGTGAAAATTGTTCAATCAATTGACTTGTAGTAAACAAAATGCATATAAATTCATTATATTTTCATAAAGTTTAATAAAGCCCAATATAATAAGTATGCAAAAACTGCAATCTCCTAAATACTTATAGACCTTTTTTTTCTTAATTTTAATGGCATTGACAACATAATTGTTAAGTTGTCAAGTCACATGCGTTTCAAAAGTTTACGGACCTAATAGACATCCATTTGTATGGCGCCCTGCACACACACATTTTTTTTATTTTTAATAGGTGCTACCATGACTACCAGTCGAATAGTATGACTAAATGATGCAATTTCGTGATTATTTTGCAACATATATATTCAACTTATTTTTAACATGAAGAAGTAGGCTTCTTCCCTATTGACAAGCCGAAATTGCATCCTAATTGTCTTTCTCTCTGAATAGGACATTCTGAAGTTGTAAAACATGCACTGGTCTCAAAGAAACAAGCAACTAGTGCATCAATGCCAATATCGTACTGTTACAGCAACACCCCAGGTTTTCTTCTGCAGCATGTTGTCTGTAAGCGGAGCTTTTACAAACTGTCCGAAGAATCATATCTTTGTCAAACTGCATTTGACAACATTGTCTCTCACCTCCATTAAAGTAAGATGGTCAAATCAACCAGCTATCTCTGAGTGTGAGATAAGATTTGAGGAATCAATATCCTTGAGGGTAATTACAGTGACCCCAGACCTTACTGTTAAATGACAGACGCAACGAAATGTTCAGCACAAAATTCAGTGAGAGAGAAAGAGAAAGGGAAAGAGAAAGAAAAAAAGAAATGCTCATTAATAATTTGTGTATGATACCCTTTTGCTAAAATACGTCATGCTAGATGAATATATATATACTGTGTGTGTGTGTATATATATATATATATATATACTGTATATTCTTGAGCCACTATTAAGCCAGTTTTATATTTGCTATTTTGCTAAGATATTTTTTCATTCCTTTTAATTTTATTTTATACATATATATACTAATGGCTCATGAAAATTCAGCTTTGTCATCACTGGAATAAATTGTATATCATTGTATTTTTTTTTATAATAAATGCAAATAAATAATAAATGATAAATTCTAATAAAAGCACAATTTTTTAGCATAAAACTTTTTGAATATACCTGTCTGGAAACACAAACTCAAATATAGGGTCAATGTTCATTTCAGGACTGACAGTACGCTCTGGGATTTTAGTAGGTATATGGATAAATTCTTAGGAACTGCTTTTTTTATGGGGCAAAAGGGCACTTTTATCTGTTTGAAGTAATATCAGAAGCTAAAATACTAGCAAATTATAGTCTACTAAATATCTAATTGTTCAAACTTGTAGTTCGGCTCTCTTGGTTCGTTTGGTCCAGACCAAAAAAAGAAAACAATACATTTGGTCCTGGTCCGCTTAGGGTTCACACTGGCATTTTTGACAGCGAACCTAAATATACCGAACCTAAAGGCATAGTGATACGTTCACAACCTAATTGGTCGGGTTGAATGATATAAATTTCCATACGGAATTCACCGAACATAGACCGATCGGTGTATAATATCAAAGTACCCATTCACCGAACGATCTGCTCAGCACCATTTTAAGTCAAATACACCTAATGCCGTCTGCTGGACTAAGTGCACTCATTGTTGCGTGTACTTATGATTTTATTTTCAGCACCTACACACTCACAAAGAGCTCATAAAAGGCACTTTACCTCCTCATTGCTCTACATTTGCACTCTGCTGATTTTGTTTTGGATACACCGTTCATTCCGCATCGTTGCATAGCGTCACATCTTGTCTTTACTTCCTGTTTTTGGTTCATTTAGAAGTATTTGGTCCATGTTGCATTCATATTTCATTCGAACCGCACCAGAGATCGTTTGGAAGTGGACCGAGACCCATCTTTTTAGCAGTCTCGGCCCACTTGTTTAATGCGCACTAGGGTTCGGATGGCAGTGTTCACACTTACTCAAATGAACCACACTAACAGAGCAATCGCACCAGGGTTTGTTTTAATCAAACCAAACATAACAAGTGTGAATACACCCTAACATAACTCAACAGCAGCCAAATAAGTTTGGGAGAGCAGGCTACAACTTTGGTAATCACAGATACCCCCACACCAGCACCTCGACTCATGCACATAAAGGCACCGTGAGAAAAAGAATGAGAAAAGGAATTAAGGAAAGGAAGGAAAAAGTACAAAAGTTATAGACTTTTAAGTCAAATCAAACAGTACTTCAGAACCAATTTTTCTATCTTGCAAACACAAAGATGGTAATATACAGTAGATGGAAACTCTCAACAGTCTTCAAATTGTGTGGCTGTAATGTAAGATGTGAATAATACGATTTAGTGTGATAAACAGCAGGCCTTCAGTCAGACACTGGCATGTTGTTTCACATTCACTCAGCATAAGGCAATCATTGTGAAGTTAATACATTTGAATGACAGTGATTAATACAGCTAAGGTGTTAACTTTGCATGTGCCACTCAAATAATAAAAAGAGCCTGTGTTGTAATCAATCTCCAGACTGTCACTCAGATAATAGGGAATGCCTTCCAGCCAAATGCCAGTAAAACTGCAGGTACATGTTTTTTTGTTCCTGGCAAAGCGAAACATTTAATTGACATGGTAAATGTTGCCTGTAACCATGATAAAACACAATTGAATAACCCACAGTAGAGGTTATCAAAAACAAGTGCTGGTTTGAATTAATGAACCATGATGAAAGCTAAAATTAACCTGAAAATAATTTATGTAATGTTTAAAAGAAAAAAAAAACATAAATAAAAAAGGAAGAGAAGCCGTCTCTTTGTTACCAGTTTAGAGAAGATTTTAGTTTTTTTTAGTTTTTTAGTGAAGTGTTAAATTTTAATGTCTTCATTGCCCGTAGTAGACAGACTGGCATTATTTGTTTTTCTTTGTTCATTTTCAAGTAATTAATTGGTCTAAAATCACACCATGAAATTATTTATAAACACACTCAAAAGAAAAAAACTGTTAAAAGCAATCAGAGCTTCTTTCCTCTTGGTTAATCAGACTTAAAGGTGAAGCGTGTACTGATTATGTTAAAAACCTTTCTCTTACCAATGTTTAACAACATCAAAACATTGATTGCTCTGTTTGTTTTACCATCCGAATCACCCCAACACAGGAACACTGGCTTAACCAATATTGTCAGACCAATGGAAGACATGGGGTGTGTTCTGGACACCTGTCTGAAAAAAAGTCATTATTTTTGCATTATTATTATTTTTTTTTTTTAAACAGCAATGACACATTTCAGCTTTGATGTTAAAGATAGAGTAGGCAATTTTGAAAAGGCTAGCAATTGC
The DNA here is from genome assembly GCF_001515645.1 of Sinocyclocheilus grahami. Taxonomy (NCBI): domain Eukaryota; kingdom Metazoa; phylum Chordata; class Actinopteri; order Cypriniformes; family Cyprinidae; genus Sinocyclocheilus; species Sinocyclocheilus grahami. Next base: position 616,086 of record NW_015505364.1, read on the forward strand.
AAGTAGCTAATAGCTAATACATTTAGAACACTTAACTCACTGATTGCTATCGGGATGAGAAGAGACTTTCAACTAACATAACAAAATGTTTTTAAACCAAATCACCTACCCTGCCTTTAAAATAGAGCACAAAGGAAGTGCTGCTGATCACTTAACGTACTCCCTCTTATTCTATCTCTCAAATCTTTCCTCATGTCCTGCTAAATTTCAGTTGACAGAATCTAGACGTGTTCATCCAAAGCACAGCAATGTAGTAAATGTTTAATTAGGCCTATAAGGTCAGAATTAGATCACTGTCAAGGTCTCACCTAGCGGAAATTGCCAATGTTACAAGATGAACGAATACTTGACATTTTATAGTTACAATACACATCTAGAATATATTTTTTTCAGAGGTTTAATTCGAGTGCTTAGTCTTAACATAATTTTTAGCCTAATAACCTATTCCGAATATCCTATATATATCCTATTTTACTAGACCAACTGTACACTAGATTTCAAAGGTTTGTGATCAGTAAGAGTTTTTTTATTATTATTGTTAATTCGTTTTTTCAGCAAGGATGCATCAAATTGATCAAACTTGACAGTAAAGACATTTATAATGTTATAAAAGGTTTCTGTTTGAGTAAAATGCTGCTCTTTTAAATGTTGCATTTATCAAATAATTCTAAAAACATTGACGGAACTGCTTTCAGCATTGATAGTAATAAAAAGTTACTTGAGCACCAAATCTGCATATTTAAGATTTAATAATATGTGACCCTGGACCACAAAACCAGTCATAAGGGTAAATTTTTCGAGCCTTCCATTGATATATGGTTTGTTAGGATAGGACAATATTTGGCCGAGATACAACTATTTGAAAATCTGGAATCTGAGGGTGCAAAAACATCTAAATATTGAGAAAATCGCCTTTAAAGTTGTCCAAATGAATTCTTAGCAATGCATATTACTAATCAAAAATTAAGTTTTAATATATTTACAGTAGGAAATGTACAAAATATATTCATGGAACATGATCTTTACTTAATATCCTAATGATTTTTGGCATAAAAGAAAAATCATTTTGACCCATACAATGTATTTTTGGCTATTGCTACAAATATACCCAGCGACTTAAGACTGGTTTTGTGGTCCAGGGTCACATATTACGATCTACTTTTATCAAATAAATGCAAACTTGGAGATCATACGTGACTTTAAAAAAAAAAAAAAACTCCAACCAACTCCAAACGTTTAATGTTTATGCTTCTCATAGCATAGTTGTCTCTCTATATTAAATTAATTATTTACTGTTTCCTTAAATCATGAATGACTGATTTTCAGCTGATGATCAGATATGAGAAAATGCCACACAAGGAATATCTTATCTGCTGTCAACAATGTGACCGCATAGGCAACCATGTTCTTGACAGTTATGAGGATTCAACCATATGAATCTTCATAATTAGAGATCAATGAAACTCAGAGCAAAGCTTAGCAACACAGTCGGGGTCTAATTCTGCATGCATAAGCAAAGCAAATTGCATCTACACGCATTCACCGCCCTCCTTTAATCAAAATTAAATTTCTCCACGGCTTTGCTAAGAAAGACGTCTACTAGAACAAGGTGCGTGAGGGTGGGATGCCATTGGTAATATTCAAGTCAGGGTCTATTTATGCTGTTGTTTCGTTTATCCATTTAATTAAGTAATTATCCCATTTTTACTGAAGAAAGGTAATGAGTTTGAAAGTATAGTGAAGCACTCCATTTGCAAGCCTCTGGAGTGTGTCTCCTATTGAAGCTTATGGTGTCGGCTCACCTTTTGACCCCACAGCTTTCCCACTATCCCAGTAGCATGCAAGTATCGTCCCCCCATTTACAACGCTCATTAGGCCAATCCAAACAGCCTTAAGCTGGAACGAAAACGTTTGGGGTGCTAGCTAAGGCCATTACTCTGTTCGCTGTCAGCCACTCTCAAGGGTTCATTACAGGAAGTACAAATGCCTTTTGTGGTGTTAATAAACACCATTGATCTTTGAGGTTTCAGCATGAGGCGCTGACATACAAAAAAAATAAAAATAAATAAAAAAACCCTTAATGGGATTTCTGAGAGAACATTCATACGTGTGCTGGGTCAAAATGCAGCCCAAAGCATACTTTCTTCTCTTTATACTTGAACTACTTTTGTTTAAATGGAAGGAATGGCTTAGTACATACAGTGAGGTTCAAAAGTTTACATTCACAAATCTGGAATTCAAAATCTAATTTAAATTGAGAATTTTCTTTTGACTTTTTAAAATGTTGATATTTTCAGGTCACTAATCAAGTAAGCAAATAACATGCGACACTCACCATGTAAACTGTAAAAAGGGTCAGATTTTCAATTCAACTTTTCAATTGCTCAATTCTTCTGCTCATAATAAAATTTGTAATGAAAAAAAATATATATATACTAAATTGGGGGGGGGGGATGTCACAGCTTTGTACATGGCATTTATTTTAAAAAACATAGAATGGCTGTGTGGTAAAAGGCGGTTAAAATGGCACTTTAGTTCACTCCCACTGTATTTGCTTGTGTTGCAGCTGCATTAATACCATTTGTACCATCACCATGCTAAGGCTTTTACTGCCCTTAAGCCAAAGATATGTGGCTGTAAGTTGACAGAGAGCACATCAAAGAAAATTACCCAGACTCTCTCTCTCACTAGCCGGGTTTCCATCCAAAGTTGCGAATTTAGCTTATGGTCAAAACTGGAATATCGCATAAAACATTTGCGAACAAGCATAGTTTCCATCCAACAAGTCAAAGAGAACAAAATTGTCACTTCCTGATAAACTGGCACTATAAATCACTAAGAAAAGTAGGAGAATATAATAATTTTCATATATAATAAATTACTTGCGCCTAAGAGCGAGCAGACGAAACACAATGAATGCGGTCATTGCTTTCGGAGGTGGATGCTGCTGTTTGGAAACGCAGTCATGTAAGACATTTCTGGGAGGCAATTATACAGAAATACTTTGATGACAGACTTTGCTTGTGCATTTCCGAATGACCATAACAACATTTCAGATGCTGTGGAATGAGATTGTTTAGCTGGTTAGTCGGGCTTTGCCGTCCCATAGCACAAAGTCACGTGACTTTTTTGATGCGCTTGGAGGAATTTATTAGCAAAATGCATTTCCATCTCCCATTATTCGCATCAACCCTTTTTCGCACAAGTCAAAATCCACCTCAAATGAGCGTAAAAACTTTTTTGCGAAATAAGGGATTTTTATTCGAAATTTGGCGTTTTCATCACTCGTTTCTCATGCGATACTTCAAAATGTGCGTTAAAATAGGGTGATGGAAACATAGCTACTCTCTGTTTGTACAGTGGCTGGTATGCATTGGTCAATCCATTTTTATTCGTTCAATTCCTTCATAATGTCTTTTCTCACACAAGCCTGTTGTGAAGTAATCAGCCAGCTGCAAAGTATGGATATTGAGAAAATATGAAATTCATGCATGGTGGTGGAGCGGAGGAATCCCGGCCCAAGAATAATGAATTAAAATTGGAATGGTGAAATACATTTTAATGATATAGACAGAAGCATTAAATTCAGAAGTGAGCTTTTGCATGTCTAAATAATAATATAGCCACAACTAATCATAAAGGTAATGCTAAAATTTGTGCAGAGAATAATACTTATTTCTGCATCAAGTACAGTATGTTTTGTGAATCATAAACATGCCATGTGAGGCATAAAAAGACCTTTAAATGTTGCGTCGAGGTTTCCAGTGTGCAACTATAAGCCCATTCGTAATTAACAGCAACATTAAGCACATTAAAGGCAAATTAATATAAACAAATATTTTAGTTAAATTGTTTTTTTTTTTAAACATCAAGCTATTTTTCTGCCCATTTTAATTGCCATGCTTTGACAGTACATAAATAAATACTGGAATATTTCTTATGCATTTGTCTTTATGATATTACTATTTATGATTTTATTATTTTACACTTATTTAATATTATGCATTTTTTTTTCCTTCTTAAGTATCTTTCTTCTTAAGATCTTAAGTATGAACATTTGCCAAACATTTTTTTTTCTTCCCATCAGAACAAAGTTGGAGAAATGTAGCATTGCAGTTAATGGGTGCCATCAGAATGAGTTGATAAAACAATAATTCACAAGTAATCCACATGACTGCAGTCAATCAATTAATGTCTTGTGAAGCAAAATGCAGCATGTTTGTGACAAACAAAGCCAGCATTAAAACATTTTTAACTTCAAAAAAACGTCTGTGTCTATAATATTACTTTATCCTGTTAAAATTCATCTTGTCTGAATCAGGAGAGAAATATGTTCAGGTCAAGAACCATTTACAAGCAAAAATAGTCCAAAAACAGTTCTAAACATATAACTCAGTGAATTTTGTTGCAAGAGTTATTATGAATTATGGACTGGTATTTTAGCCAGAAGTGATAATTTAAAGTTAAAGTGCCTTAATGATGGATTTGTTTCCTACAAACATGCAGCTTTTCACTTCAAAAGACATTAATTGATCAACTAGAGTGGATTACTTGTGGATTATTGGGGAACTCTCATTCCGATTACACCCATTGACTGCAGAACATCCATTGGTGAGCAAGTGATGCAATGCTAAATTTCTCAAAATCGGTTCCAAAGAAAAAACACTCATTTGCATCTTGGATGGCCTGAGGGTGAGTAAATTTCCATTAAATGTTCATTTTTTGGGTGAACTATTCCTTTAAGATGCATGGCATGGCATGGCATGCGAGCACTTTCCCGCAGGTGCCTCTTTGTGTCTGTGAGTTCCTTACAATAGCAGATATATAGCAAAAACATGGTCTCTGTTATCATGCCATCCTCCAACAGGGACTCCTGCACAACCCCAATAGCCAAGAAAACTATTGTTTTCAGCCACAAATATGTTACGCCACATAAAACAATTTTCTATGCTGAATGCGTTTGTCATATTGTTATGCCTTGCTCTAATAAAAAAAAAATGCAAAGGGAAGAAACCAAGATGGAGATAAAGGAAATTGTTTTGAGCTTTGGTTTTGCTCTGGGCCTTCAACTAACTGATTTGGTGTGGTGAAGAGTTGTGGCAGTGCCAGTTCTCTTTGAAATGCCTCTGATCTGCTCTAAGCACATTTAATGTGGAGGTGGATGCTCCTGGCAACTCATCAGATAGAAACAGCCAAAACAGTGTAAGAGTCCAGACATAGGCTGGGGGTGGGGTGGGGGCACAGACTCTCGTTTGGTCCCGTTTCAGTGGTGATATTATCCGTGTGTCAAAGCAGATCTGTGGGTATTAGGAGAGCTGAGATGTGATGAGGGATAGATAATCCCTGCACTGGTAAGAGAGAACTCTGGCCCAGATTTCACACAATAGCTGGAATTATTTTGAGCAGAGAACAAATTCCATCAATCTGGTGGAAAAAACTATGTTATTGTAGTGTCACTTAGATTTATTCCCAATACGAAACACCCATTAAACACATTTGATGGCTTAAGACTCCAAGAGGCACCATTTAATTCACTCGAGAAGCTTCTAATCAGTCACAGCCTGTTTATAAACCTGTGTAGGCTGTGAGGGTGTAATATTTTTAAGAGAAAATTACACACAATGTGCTGTTATTATGTAGTGGGAGCAAAAGTTACATAATTATTTTAACTGTGTTTAGCACCTGTTACAATGATGCCTTAAAAAAGGGAAAAATATAAATCTTCATGGGCCAGACTCATATTTCTTTGGTCAGCACTGGATATTGAATCTTGGGAGTTAATTTCACCATGAAAATATGTAGCTGGGGGCGGAAACTGGTAAAAAGTGCGGTTAGGAGTCTTGTGTTGCATTGACAATAAGTTTTTAATGTACCTCAGATTCCACCAACATTCTGCAACTTTTTCATCTTCTGCTGGACAGATACACTATGTAGGGAAATCACATTTGACTACTCAGAACAAATTATTTACACAGTCAGACCAATTTATTTCTATTTATGGACATTCTCACGGCACCATATTTTAATATTTATGAGGGCACACACTCAACATTTTCAAAAGTAAAAATTTGACATACAGTGGGTACGGAAAGTATTCAGACCCCCTTAAATTTTTCACTCTTTGTTATATTGCAGTCATTTGCTAAAATCATTTAAGTAAATTTTTTTCCCTCATTAATGTACACACAGCACCCCATATTGACAGAAAAACACAGAATTGTTGACATTTTTGCAGATGTATTAAAAAAGAAAAACTGAAATATCACATGGTCCTAAGTATTCAGACCCTTTGCTCAGTATTTAGTAGAAGCACCCTTTTGATCTAATACAGCCATGAGTGCTCAAAAGTTTGGGGGTAGTAAGATTTTTTTTTTTAAATAAATCAATACTTTTATTTAATTTAATATTTATTGTAAATTGTAATAATTTATCACAATATTACTGCTTTACTGTATTTTTTATTAAATAAATGCCTTAGTGAGCATAAAGGACTTCTTTCAAAAACATTAAAAGAAAAAATATTCTCACAATATTACTGTTTTACTGTATTTTTTATTTAATAAATGCCTTAGTGAGCATAAAGGACTTCAAAAACATAAAAAAACACCCAAAGTTTTGAATAACCTTTTCTGTACACACACACGCTAAAAAAATCAAAAACAGAGATTGGCCTAAAGAATAGCAGGGCAGGCTACATTTTTCTTCTAACTGAGGAAAGACTGTAAAAATATGACAAGAACTTGTGTATGGAGCCTCTGGGAGCAGAAAATACAGCATATTTTTGGGAAACATAATAAAACTATTCTAAGAGTTATCATTGTTTTGTAGCTGAACAATATTTACAGGAAAAATTATGAGAGAGAATATCTCACATGTTTTTCTTTGTTGGAAGCACACACTGCACACCCAGAGCACTGCATACATAAAACCACCAGGAAAGCAGAAAGCAGCATGCCTCTGAATAAACAAATATACTATATTTACACATTTAAACACAGTTTCCATCCAGCAAACACAAATAAACACCCATAATGTATTATCTCCTGTATATAAGAAAAGTCCAGATGCTTCAAATTATCTTCGCCTCCTTATTTCCTTTTTATCAACTTTGCTTCCCCCTCAACAGAGCCATGATTGTTTATTTTCACCTTTCCAGCCTGTACAAAGATAAACTCTCAAGACACAGAAGAAACACAGTCTGGACGGTCTTAAGAACTGTAAGTCACGGCTGAGCAACATTCTTATTGACAAACAAAACTCCTTTCAAAAGCATCTCTGGCACACAAACAGACTGAAAAAGCAACACTACATTTGTGGTATTGCTTTTATACAACAGTTCAATAAGTACACATTTATTATTAAACAAATTACCAGTTTCTTTTTTGCTCTACCAAGAAAAATATGTCCAAACGAAGCAACAGCATAAGCACTGGTTGCGTCTCTGAGCAAAACACATTAGTGGCACTGCATTCCTGAATGAATCAGTGTTTTGAACAAATTGACTGAGTGAGAGATTCAGTGACTCGCTCATCGCTCCTGAATAATTCAGTGTTTTTCATTCACCTACTGATCCAATTCTTCCATCTTAAAGTCATTTGTTCACAACTTACACACTAATACACAGACTGACAGTCTGTCAGGCTAAAATAATGCTTGATCAATCATATTAGACTGAACTATACTATAATCTATATAGGGAATATACAGGGGAAATGATCAGAAAGAATATACTGCGTGGCGAAAAAAATCCAAAATGAAAGATGGACAATCAAAATGTAACACTAATGCAAGTAATTCAACTTCATACAAGTGACCCTACTAAAAAGCAGGTGACAGCTACATCTAAAGTTGCTACTTCACCAAGGTGTTATGTCACTGCCCAGACATAATAGCTGTTCAGAGGGCTTCAGTTGAATCAGTGTCCTTGTGCTGACTCAAGTAATTCCCTCTGTAATGGCTGATAAGAGATGTCAGGATTGGTTCGCTGGTTGAAGCATGTTTTACTGGCTGTGATATAACAGCATTTGGCTTATTTTTTACATGTGTGTCCAAGTTTTCAAAATTAAAACACATTATAAAGAGTCTAATCCCCAAAATAAAAAATAAAGGCTTTGTTTTTTATTTAGTTTTATTTTTAATATGTAAATGACCTACATTATGTAAAATCAAATGTCAAATTACAGAGATGCCCTACACAACTCTATCAAATAGCACTGCACTGCAGAAGTCTAAACTTTTGTATTGCCTTGAAAAGCTTTTAAAGCTTAATAAATCAATAACTCAGTAATTGCTACATGAACATTTGTAATAGAAAATAAAACAAAAATGCAAAATATCAGTGATTTAGTTGTCAGGTAAATGTCATCTAAAAGTGCCATTTTCTAAGACGTATTTGTCAAATTGTGTCAGCTTCACGTCAAACAAAATGTATTGACCAATCACAAAATCAATACTTCTAGACGTGCCTCTCCACAGACATGTCTAAATCCAAACAACAGGAAGTCCTTGCCTTAAACAAAAGACACTCTATTTCTGTCTTGACTGGCCTAATCATAAAATATGGCAATATGAATACATGGAGGTCTTGAGTAAAATACAAGGTCTTATGTAGACAGTGCCAGATGAAGATGTTACCGGTTCTATACTGATATGTTCATTCTGATGAATGTTCCTCAACCTCAAATCTCTACATGCCCTTGCAATTTAAAAAGGTAAATAAAAAAAAGAAATAAAAAAGGCAGAAAAAGAAGAAATACATCTGCTTTAGCCAAGTGTAAGCTTGACAGCCCCATCCCCATGGTAACACCACATTTGCAGGCAAGGAAGCTTTCCATTGAGACAGCTCATCAGTAATGTCTGTCACACAGTATTAAATCATCAGTAGTAGTTTGAGCCCTTCTGACCAGGCGAGTCTCAAACAGTGTGTTTGGTGATATTTTCTTCATAAACAGACTGCACTGAGGTATAGTGGTGTACAAACATTGAGATGAGACATGGCCAGGGGCATCAACGCTGGCTCAATCTGGTCAACCAATAAAACCTGTATTTTCCCCCACATCTACAAGTGAGTGGAAGAAATTATCTTTCAATGCTAGCATGTTTCTATCTCTGCTTTGCGATGGCTGCCTTCATGCCAGCTGATGATATCTTCTAGCGTTTGTGCAGTGACACAAATGCAAGCTGTCTTTGTGTTGTTTTCTATGCATGAAGTGTCTACAAGGCAATTGGCCCCCTGACAGAAGAAAGACTGGGAAGCAGAGAAGAAATGTAGAGTGTTCAGTTTTAAAACGAATGAGTAATGCTGTATGTGGACATACGTTGACTATGGCTTTGGTAGTGCGACTGCTTGCCAGGACACAAGGAGATTTCCTTTGCTCATTTTGTAATAATGACACATAACATCTGAATATATGAGGTTTAAATAAATTTGATACTCATTTCAAGGATTTACACACACAGGGCTCAACGCTTAGGATTTTTTCTTCTTGCCCAGCCAATATTTTCACTGGCCCTGCCACAAAAATAAAATAAAAATAAACAAAATAGTTGATGTTATCATTGTTTTTGCTCCATGTTATCTTTTTTTCTAATAAATAAGCTTATATGACACCAAAGTTTTAGATACCAATTAAATTTTACAATTCTCGATTTCAATTTCGATACCACAGCAAAAACTATTAGCCTAACAAATATAAAGTTCAAAAATGATTAAAGACAAGTGAACAGTCAGTATCTAAAAGCAAGTGAACAAATTACAAACAATAGCACAAATGCATACTGTATATAGAACAATGACACAGATTAATTGATGCTTTAGGAAAAACAGCAGACAGGCTGAATGACGATGCAAATTCACTCTCTGACAGAAGGTGGAGCTAATGGAACAGCAGCACAGCGTTTCCTTGGTTGCATTATAAAATGCATTATACAGAGGCAAGATGAAAAGAATAGAAAACGCCATGTAAACTTTTCTGAAGACAGTCAGTTCCCCTCAGAAACACATATAACCCCCACCCCCAATTCAATATTTAGGATTTTCTTCCAATAGTGTGTGCATCATGAACAGTAAGCTTGCTCTGTCTGCTACAATATTTTCTCCTCTTTGCGTCCGTCTTCAGCGTCTCTGGCTTCTGCTGAGACAGCTTTTTGGAAAATGATTGCAGTGCAGTTTGTGCACAAGCCCGGAACAGAAATCGGTTGAAATAATAATAATAAAAAAAGGCCAGTCGACCGGTGCATCTGTACTCCACTCTATAAATTAAATATAGATTAATCATTGTTAAAGCTACAAATTTACTCACCAAGACAGGTATTTTGATATACTTTATGTATTTGTCCATTCAAGCGCAAGAATGCGCACAGAATGCAGCGTACAAGTGCTGAATGTAACTGTCTTTTGCATCTTGCTTGAATGCTTTAAAATCGCTTGAATTTTTTAATTACAAAGGCTTCAAAACACGTGCAAATGATAAACTTTCGTAACAACAGCAGTGGCCTGATTGGGCCAGTGACAAACTCGTCAACTGTCCCGAGTGTCTTTCATGCTGGCCCCAGACAGTCCTTAAACAGTCCTTAGTGGAGCTCTGACACAGCTTGTCTACACTAGAAGTTAATCAATTTGACCGTACAGAACGTTTGCATGTGAAATTGCTTTTATACAACAGTTCAATAAACAAGAAGTTTATATTGAGGGACATTTTAAATAAAAATATTGCTACTTTGTCTATTTTTGATCTGCCAACGAAAATTATTATTATTATTAAATAGTTTTAAACAAAGCCAAAGTTGATTAACCATTGCACATCTTCTAGCAACACACAGTAGTGGTGTTTTGTTTTTGAATAAATTAATGTTTTTGAACAAATATGTTGAATGAATGATTCAACCACTCACGTGCTGAATTCAGAACTGCATATCAGCATACTGCTCTTTCTATTCCTGCCATAGCAAGAAACTCTGAATATAGTACAAGTAGTAGTATGCGACTCCGTATTCAACAGTCACTTGTTTTGTTGAGTGAATGATTCAATAAACCACAAACAGACAGTCACATGTTTTGTTTCTGAATCAATCTGTGGTTTTGAAAAAAAAAAATAGGTTGAGTTGGTTCAATAACTCACTTATTAAATCAGTCACTTGTTTCATGCCTGAATGTTTTTAATCGGTTCAGTAATTCATGAAGACAGTCAACAGGAATTAATTACTGTATAAAGCAGAACATATACTGTAGTAAAAAATAAATAATAAAAAAACCCTGTCCAATCAGATTGGATCTTGGCAGTTCAAGCGAGTGCTTTCTATTTTTTTTGTGTAAAATATCCATTAGGCAGTCAGTGAACAGACCGCAGGAGTGCTGTCTGAGGCTGAAACTAGGATTTACATAGGCCGATTGGGCTTTAGAACGAGCCGTAATTGAGTATATCCCTGAGAGACTCAAAACCAAAATAGATCAGATCTGGAGTGAGTGATTCTATCTTTGACTAACAGCGTGAAGTGAGGTCAGTCCGCCTGAAAACAGACCAGGAGTTGGAATGATATACAAAGGTAGTGGGAGAACTTTGTTGGCTCGCAAATTAATCTGACAACCACTCTGGAGAGAGCCAGCAAACTCTTGCCCATCACCAGTCCAAACAAAGCTGCACGAAGAGCTCGCAACCTTCAGTCTAGCGGATTTCTGTGGGGAGGAACTGATGAAACGATAGCAGAAAGAGGAGGGAAAAGAAAATACCCTTTCAAAAAGCTCAAAGCTTTATAGCATTGTGATGTCCCCTGGCACAAATGGTTTACACATCTTTCGGTGAGGGGATTACCTATCACCTCATGCTTATCTGTACCTTCTTTGAGGTAAAGTTAATCCTTCAAAATATATATCCTCAACCAATAACCAGCAATTACAGTCAGCTGAGTTAAACATCAGAGGTGTTTTCAACAGCATATAAATTTGCCAGTTAAATACGTCCGAAATAGCTTGACAGCATTATACTGTAACAGAAAAGGGGGAAAAGTGTTAGCCCTTATATCCCAAGAAAAAAAAACTGCATAGCAATGGCTTCGTGTTTTTAAACAGAATAGAAGGCTCTGTAAGCAGACAGGTCCCCATTGCAGCAATATTTCAGCAGACTCCTCTAGCTGTTTTATTTATTGGATTTTATTTCTTGTCTGGCTGTTTGTGCCACTATTTGTTTTGCACATAAAATTCGGCTAAGATGCCCAGCGCAAATGCACAAAAAGCACACACACTGACTTATGGGCACTACATCACACGCAATGTAATTTTCTTTCAGTAATCCATAGCTATGTGCCTGCAAAATCATATTTCTAAACAACCGCATCGGATTCCCGGCCGATGACCTCACTTCCTGGCAGGCAGCGAACCTTGAGCCCATCAGGTCACATTAAAGAGGTAGTAGTCCTTTGATCTCTGGCAAAAAATTCACTTTGGATTGGGCACTAAGTGAGACGAAGGAGGAAATCGAGACAGAATGTTCATTTCGGGCTTTCTTTTTAATTAGAGATTGACATTGCTGTTTATTAGCTACACAGTACATTACACCCATGGCAATGCATTACTCTCCCCGTTGCATGTTACAGGGCGTTCAGTGCGCTGCCTTGAATTATGCTGTTCCATTAAGAGCATATATCCACAGAGTAATGTCTTAAGAGGCCGTGCTCCATTCTTCATTTATGCATCCTCAGGCCAACCTTCTCCCAAGCCATCTCTGGCAAGGAAGACGATGAAGAAGGTCAGGCGAGGTAATCGCAGGTCTGCTGTTTAACAGGATGAATGCTACAAAATAATCCATTATTCATAGGGTAAGACTGATATGAATATTGCATAAGTGGGGCTTGAAAAAATAAAGTGAGAGACATGACGGTCAGTCTTAAACATGAATAGTGAATTAGGATGTGCGCCTCAAAAACTGAAAGTGACAGAGCCTGGAGGACAGTGAAATAAAATGTTGAAGCAAAAATTACAACCCTGGACTTTAATAAAAACCTTAAATTTGTGTAGTTCACAAGTAAATTATATAATCATTTAAAAGTTTGGGACGACTATTTTTTAGAACGGTAAAATTAAAAAACAATAACAAAAACAATAACAAAATATTGTAAAATAATTACAATTTTAAATTGTAATTTTAATGTTTTCTATTTTATTTATGTTATTTATTCTTGTAATGGCAAATCAGAATTTTCAGCAGTTCACCTAAAAATGAAAATTACCCCATGATTTACTCACCCTCAAGCCATCCTAGGTGTATATGACATTCTTCTTTCAGATGAATACAATCGGAGTTATATTAAATAATGTCCAGGCTAATCCATGCTTTATAATGGGAGTGGATGGTAGCCCAAAATTTGAAGTCCAAAAAACTGCACTCATCCATTATAAAAGAAGTACATTCGGCTCCGGGGGGTTAATAAAGGCCTTCTGAAGCGATGCGATGTGTTTGTGTAAGAAAAATATCCATATTTGCAACTTTATAAGCCTTAATCTCTAGCTTCCGCTAACTGTCGTACGTGCGTTCACGAGAGAGTGGTGTCCAGCAATTGACGTAGGACGTAGGCAAATGCGGTGACGAATGCGGAAGTGACACGTAGCGAAGCAAAACACCAGTCACGAATTAGTAGTACAAACCGAGGATTTGTAAAGAAAAATGTCAAGAGTATTTCGATATAAGGACACTGGTTTTCCTTTGCTGTAAACAAAACTTGTTTCTCGCGAGACTAGCATATTCTCACCGGAGTTTATGCTACGCCTACATCCTACATCATCCGGACAACACTCTCTCGTGAATGCACATACGGTAGTTAGCGGAAGCTAGAGATTAAGGTTCATAAAGTTGTAAATATGGATATTTTTCTTACACAAACGCATTGCGTCGCTTCAGAAGGCCTTTATTAACCCCCGGAGCCATGTGGACTTCTTTTATAATGGATGGGTGCGATTTTTTGGACTTCACATTTTGGGCTACCATCCACTCCCATTAAAAAGCATGGATTAGCCTGGACATTATTTAATATAACTCTGATTGTATTCGTCTGAAAGAAGAATGTCATATACACCTAGGATGGCTTGAGGGTGAGTAAATCATGGGGTAATTTTCATTTTTGGGTGAACTGTCCCTTTTCAGTGTCACATGTTCCCTCAGAAATTATTCTTATATGCTGATTTGAGGCTCATAAAAACATTTCTTAATATTATAAACGTTGAAACAGTTATCCTGCTTTTATTTTTTATTTTTTTTAGGAAAAAAAAGTATTTTCAGGATTCTTTGATGAATAGAAAGTTCAGAAGAATAGCATTTATTGGTAATATAATTTTTTTTGTAACTATGAAAATGCCTTTAACTATATCAGTCTAATGCATCCTTGCTGAATAAAAGTATTAATTTATTTCAAAAACATTTTCAACGGTAGTGTATATAGAGTACAGGCTTACAACAATATCACATTTATTACTGAGCCTGTAAGCAAAGATTAAATATCATCCCCCGCTATTGTATATAGAAAACAACTTTGAGAAATGTCACAAGCTATCCGCTGCACTGATGTGATTAGCTTGCTACCAGTCTCCTTTCTCACCTGAGAGAGTAACATCTAGTCTCTTTTGTAAGAGTAAATACTGAAATGGGTAATTACATGAGCTAGTAAACAAATACATGAGCAGCCTTTGTGCCTAAAGAACCAGTATAATGGTTTTATAAAAATACAGCTTTCAAAAAGAAAAAGGTAGAGTGGGAGGCAGCGACTGAGAGATGAAAAGCATGCATTAACAGAAGCGGAACAAATAGGCTAGTTTAATGAAAGCATGATGGGGAGAATTTCTGGCCCAAATAGAAACCTGTTTTACATTCACATCACACTTAAGACCAAAATAGGCTCAAAGTTTAAAGTTTAAGCTCAAGATGCTGTCTAGCAGCCAGCAGTAATTTGCAAAGCTGTTAGGAGGTCAAACGTGATATTTTATAAACTGTCCTAATGATATAATAGACAGTTTGAATAGTACAAACCCAATTCCAAAAAAGTTGGGACACTGTACAAATTGTGAGTAAAAAAGGAATGGAATAATTTACAAATCTCATAAACTTATATTTTATTCACAATAGAATATAGATAACATATCAAATGTTGAAAGTGAGACATTTTGAAATGTCATGCCAAATATTGGCTCATTTTGGATTTCATGAGAGCTACACATTCCAAAAAAGTTGGGACAGGTAGCAATAAGAGGCCAGAAAAGTTAAATGTACATATAAGGAACAGCTGGAAGACCAATTTGCAACTTATTAGGTCAACTGGCAACATGATTGGGTATAAAAAGAGCCTCTCAGACCTATCATATATTGATTTCTTAAAGTGTGATAGACAGATTTTTTTTGTTAATTCTCACAGTATAAGATGTGATGGGACACAGAAACAAAGACAGGGTGCACACTGCAAAAATTAATTGTACCGAACACTTTATCATAATTGTATAAAAAGTGGAATGATCATGGTCATGACAGAACAATTTTACAGCATCTAAGAAGGAAGGAAGAAACCTGATGATTCAAAAGCTTAAAAAGAACCATTCATGATGTTAACATCTTTGGAATCTATGCTATCGACAAATTTAGCAACCCATGACTGATGCTTATGGATAAGTGGTGGCAAGCAAATTGTATGGTCAATAGCTACTGCAAGTGTCAGAGCCAAATCTTTCGATTCTTAACCATGCCTGAAGGTCCTTAAATATACAAACCATGAACTTAATGTGGTATGAGACAGTTTTATCTTTATGCTAAAGTCGTTGCGCTGTTCCTCTGGGTGGCATGTGTGGGTGCATGCTGTATGTTGGCGTGTATATGCGCATTTACTACCATCCGCGGTACTAATGATTTTACTGTCACAGTTATATCTAGTGACTTGCCGGCTAGGCAAAAGCCTCTGTGGTGAATAACAAGAAAATGCTGAATAATGAAGCAGATAGTGAAGGAGTTTGAGGTTTAGGTCTTGATATATATTTATGTAAGTTCAGAAGGACAACACCACAAATACTCATTGCCTCACATATACACATACAGTCCAGACACACAAGGTCTGCCTCAACCCTTCGCCTACCCTTCTATTGACTGTTTATGTGGTTGCAGGGTACATTATCAATTAATCTTAATCAGGTTTAAATGAACAATTATTACACTGAGCTCTAGACAACAAGTAAATGTCACAGTCTGAAGCATGCAGTTCCGTATTAATGATTGCATTTATTTATGGCACTACCTAGAGGCCAAACCGTAAACGCTCTGCCTTTCCCCCTCGTTTCCTCCCCTCTTAGGTACTGTCTTACTAAACCGAAGCGTCTATTTTCTGTAACACCCCATACTAGCAACCACTCTCTGTGTGAGATCATCATGCTGACAGTGACTTAATTAGCTATTAATTTTCCATGTACACAATTATTAATTTATATCTTAACTGAACCCCTGGTAGCAGCCAACAAAAAACAGCTAAGTACATGAGTGGGGGAAGGGAGGTGTATTGTCAGCGGTGTTGAAACCTAAAAATAAGGCCTTTTTTGTTGCAACCCACAGGACATTTCTATTTCAGTATCACAGAAAGCTCCAATTTCCAATCAGGCCTCAGCAGACCAAGCTGGGGGAGATTGAGTGTGATTGGGCCTTGTTTTTCCTGTTTCACTGCATTACAGTTACACAGCAAAGCACACATAACCTGACATATGAGCCTCTATGGGGAACCAAGCTGGAATCAGCTGAGAAGAACTGCTGTGAGACCGTATGGGATAGAGAAAGGTAGTAAAAGGAATGTAGTTTACAACACTGTTGGGCCAAGGGGGTTATATGGTCTGTGGAAGTTATTATGATGTGGGGAGATACTAAGTCACATGTGTGGGAAGAATACGCTATCTTTTAGCACTTTGGAAACCTTGATTCTGATAGGTCAATCGCAGCATTCACCAGTCAATACCGGTTAGGCATTGTACAGTCAGGCAGTCATATTCAGAAAACAAACCACAACAGGTTGATCGGTACCCTGATGCATAGCAGCAACTCACAAAATAAATATATGTAGAAATTACATTTGATATTCGGAGGTGCAACGCAGCTATGGACGTTGCGAATAAAGAGCGTAACCACACACTTCTTCCGGAAGTGTTTTTCTCATTCATTTTTCCCTTGGGAATTTTCTAAATGTTGCTAAGAGTTATGAGCCATGAACCAAACCAACCATCTGTGAAGTGAATCACAGCATTACAAACTTTGATTTGAAGTAAAAAAAAAAGTATAAAAAAATCTGACAAAAAAACAAAGGTAAAAGACTGTATACTTAACAGCTTTAATGAGGGAAAAACTAGACATGTGTGTATGACGGCAGAAGGAGCTTCCCCTGGAACTTACGGAATTGGCAACTGGTCATTTTGTGTTTTATTGCAGCCGATCTCTGTTCTGGACTTGCACAAACTGCGTTGCAATGCTGTAACTGGGCTGATGAGACGTGAGACGGGTGGATCCATCTGCAAGCTTTTATTAAAGAGACGTGGTAAACAGGCAGGGTCAAACAATGGCAAACAGGTATATGGCGGGCAAAACACAAGAGTAGTCCTAGGGTTAGCGTAGGTCACCGATCGGCAGACAGAATCACAGGGGCGAGACGAGAGGGAAAAATCCAGGAAAACAGGCAAAGATCAGATACCGCAGAAACAGGCAAGGCAAAACAAGGAAAACACGGAGACTCGGAAAGGGGTACAGGCTAAACAATACTCAGCAGAGAAAGGTGGTTAGAGTGGGTGTTATATAGTGAGTGAGGTGATTAGAAACAGCTGTGTGCAATCAGTGCAGTATGCAAATTGTGCAAAGAATGATGGGATATGTAGTACAGGGTGCTATGCAACAGTTTGTGTTGTACGAGAGTCAATGTAATGGAAAGGGTGACCTCAGGTGGTGAATAAACGGAAGGGCCAGAACAGGACGAGCAGAGAGTTCATAGATGGCCTCCTTGGCCTGAACAGAACAGGCAGAAAGTTCATTGACGGCCTCCATGGCCGGAACAGAACAGGCAGAGGGTTCATTGACGGCCTCCATGGCCGGAACAGGACGAGCAGAGAGTTTATAGACGGCCTCCTTGGCCGGAACAAGACGAGCAGAGAGTTCATAGATGGCCTCCTTGGCCGGAACAGAACAGACAGAGAGTTCATCGGCGGCTTCCTTGGCCGGAACAGAACAGGCAGAGAGTTCATAGACGGCCTCCTTGGCCGGAACAGGACGAGCAGGAAGTTCACAGGTGGGTACTACTGACTCCTCTGGAGGTTCTGCAGCGGATACCGCCACCTCTGGAGGTTCTACAGTAGTGCTCTCAGGATACAGGGAGAGTTCGGCAAAGGTTTCTTCGATCCTGACATGACAGGTCGAATGTGCGTTTCTAGGCACCACCACCACGCACGGAGCTGAAACGAGCACCGCCGCTTCGGAAGGTTCTGCAGCATGCGCTGCCACCTCTGGAGAAACTGCAGCAGGCACCATCGCTTCGGGGAACACAGCAGCGAGCACCACCACCTCAGGAGATACTGTAACTTCAGACCTGATAGTGGGTGCTGCCGCCTCTGGGAGTTCTGTGGTGTATGCAGCCCAAACACAACAAAAGGTGATCCCCATCAGGGGAAACATTTCAGACAGGGGAATTAGTTCATGAACAGAAGGGTTAGAGTGAGTGGGTTTGGGGATACCAGCTGTGCGTGCAGACACCAATGGTGTCTCCCTCACACTAGATACCAGACTGTCCTGACATGACAGGTCGAATGTGCGTTTCTAGGCACCACCACCACGCACGGAGCTGAAACGAGCACCGCCGCTTCGGAAGGTTCTGCAGCATGCGCTGCCACCTCTGGAGAAACTGCAGCAGGCACCATCGCTTCGGGGAACACAGCAGCGAGCACCACCACCTCAGGAGATACTGTAACTTCAGACCTGATAGTGGGTGCTGCCGCCTCTGGGAGTTCTGTGGTGTATGCAGCCCAAACACAACAAAAGGTGATCCCCATCAGGGGAAACATTTCAGACAGGGGAATTAGTTCATGAACAGAAGGGTTAGAGTGAGTGGGTTTGGGGATACCAGCTGTGCGTGCAGACACCAATGGTGTCTCCCTCACACTAGATACCAGACTGGGATACCGAAAGACTGACCCTGACGATCTGGGTGCAACAGACAGGACATGACAAGACTCCTGACGATCAGCTGTGTCCTGACGCGACTCAGGATGATCAGCTGTGACGTGACGTGACTCAGGATGATCAGCTGTGACGTGACGTGACTCTGGATGATCAGCTGTGACGTGATGGGACTCTGGATGATCAGCTGTGATGTGACGGGACTCTGGATTATCAGCTGTGACGTGATGGGACGCTGGATGACCAGCTGTGACTTGACTGGACTCATGAATAACAATGGTGACTTGACTTGCCTCATGAAGAACAACTGTGACTTGACTTGACTTATGACAATCAGTTGTGACTTGACTAGACTCATGAATATCAGCTGTGACTGGACCAGGCTCATGCTGATAAACTGTGACTCGATTTGACTCATAACGATCAACTGTGACTAAACTCGACCCAGGAAGATCAACTGTGACTAGACTTGAATCAGGAAGATTAGCTGTGACTTAACTTGACTCATGATCATGAACTGTATCTAGACTCACAAAATGCAAATGCAAATGCAATCATTTTCCAAAATGCCATTTATGTGAAAATATGAAGTCTGTAAACAGCCGTTAACACAGGCCAGAGATGCTGAAGATGGACGCACAGAGAAAAAAACCTGTAGCATGCAGATCACTCACTGTTGCTGTCTCACATGATGCATGAACTATTGGAAGAAAATCCTAAATATCGATTTGGGGGTTTATATGAATGTGTTTCTGAGGGGAACTGACTGTCTTCAGAAAAGTTTAGATGGTATTTTCTTTTCATCTCGTCTCTGTTTAATTGATATTAAAGCAGTGTTTCAGCTTCTTTGTTTACAGCGGTAACCAAGGAAACACTGTATATGCTGTTCCATAAGCGCCTCCTGCTGTCAGAGAGTGAATCTGCGTCTCATTCAGTCCACCTGCTGTTTGTTTTGTTCAGGCATGTAGTAGCCTATAATTTCACAAAGCTAGTCAGAACATTCTGTTTTTGCTTCAAATTGCGTTATTGTTAAATCAAATTATTTATATGCAATAATATAACTAAATGATACGAAATTATATAATATTTTTTTATTATTTAGCACAGTGGCTAGATTAACAAATAACCAGATGCCACCCGATCTAAATATTCCCTCACAGTTTAATAGTAATGACTTTATGAATTTCTTCACTGATAAAATAGATAACATCAGAAATACAATAACAAATGTAGATTCTACACCGTATAATACTTCAGCTTCATTCATCACACCAAAAGATAAACTGCAGTGCTTTACAACTATAGGACAGGAAGTGCTGTCTCACATGATGCATGAACTATTGGAAGAAAATCCTAAATATCGATTTGGGGGTTTATATGAATGTGTTTCTGAGGGGAACTGACTGTCTTCAGAAAAGTTTAGATGGTATTTTCTTTTCATCTCGTCTCTGTTTAATTGATATTAAAGCAGTGTTTCAGCTTCTTTGTTTACAGCGGTAACCAAGGAAACACTGTATATGCTGTTCCATAAGCGCCTCCTGCTGTCAGAGAGTGAATCTGCGTCTCATTCAGTCCGCCTGCTGTTTGTTTTGTTCAGGCATGTAGTAGCCTATAATTTCACAAAGCTAGTCAGAACATTCTGTTTTTGCTTCAAATTGCGTTATTGTTAAATCAAATTATTTATATGCAATAATATAACTAAATGATACGAAATTATATAATATTTTTTTATTATTTAGCACAGTGGCTAGATTAACAAATAACCAGATGCCACCCGATCTAAATATTCCCTCACAGTTTAATAGTAATGACTTTATGAATTTCTTCACTGATAAAATAGATAACATCAGAAATACAATAACAAATGTAGATTCTACACCGTATAATACTTCAGCTTCATTCATCACACCAAAAGATAAACTGCAGTGCTTTACAACTATAGGACAGGAAGAGCTAAATAAACTTATCACTGCATCTAAACCAACAACATGCCTGTTAGATCCTGTACCCACTAAATTACGGAAAGAGTTGTTACCTGTAGCAGAAGAACCGCTTCTCAATATTATTAACTTGTCGTTGTCTTTAGGTCATGTCCCAAAACCATTCAAGCTGGCGGTTATTAAGCCTCTTATTAAGAAACCACAACTAGATCCTAGTGAACTGGCAAATTACAGACCCATCTCAAATCTTCCTTTTATGTCAAATATTTTAGAAAAACTTGTGTCTGCTCAACTGTGCTCCTTCCTGCAAAAAATTCTTCTATGAAGAATTTCAGTCAGGTTTCAGGCCCCACCATAGCACAGAAACTGCCCTTGTTAAAATTACAAATGACTTGCTTCTTGCGTCAGATCAAGGCTGTATCTCATTGCTAGTTTTACTTGATCTTAGTGCTGCGTTCGACACTATAGATCATGACATACTCATAGATCGATTACAAAACTATACAGGTATTCAAGGGCAGGCTTTAAGATGGTTTAGATCCTACCTGTCCGATCGCTACCATTTTGTTCATTTAAATGGGGAGTCATCTCAATTATCACCAGTAAAATATGGAGTGCCACAAGGATCTGTCCTAGGTCCTCTGCTATTTTTGATATACATGTTGCCCTTGGTAATATTATTAGAAAATACGGGATTAGTTTCCACTGCTATGCTGATGATACTCAACTATATATATCAACAAGACCAGATGAAACTTCAAAATTATGTAAGCTAACAGAGTGTTAAAAAATTTAAAAGATTGGATGACCAAAAATTTTCTCCTATTAAATTCGGATAATCTTGAATTGAATTGAAATGATATGTACATGGATTATATAACTAAAATTATATAATTGTAATTACAGATTTAGGTTAAATAAAGATGTCAGTCTTTATTTTTCTTATTTTTAGGGCAGCAGTAGCTCTAGCAGCAAATCAGCCATCCACATCAAAAGCTGCAGGACAGCCCACAATTTAGCAAACATTTCAGAAACAAATCAAAGAAAAAATAAACACATACTAATGTTCCAAATATTATGTATGTTATTAAAAAATAAAATATATTGTGTTCAGTGGAAAAAAGTGTTTAAAAATAACACATTTTAGAGCTGTAATAACAATACCGTGATATTTTTGCTTAAGTTTATCATATCATCAAAATCTTATACCGGCCCATGCCTAACACAGAGGCATTCCCTAAGTGTGTCTGACACAACATAACATTCCCCTCGGGGAACCATGGTTACATACGTAACCTAGAGACGTTGTTTTTACCAGGAATTCTGTTGAACACGAAAAAAGAAAAGAAAAGTGTATACCATCAATTAACAACCTTGCAGCTCTATCTTTAAAGGTTTATCGTTCAAAACCAATTGCCCTGTGAAGAAAATTAATGGGATCTTTACTTCCAGAACCCATCTGTTGCACTTTATTGTAATTCTATTGGTTTCCTACAGTTCATAGCTGTGCTTCTGTTCTGTCTCTTCATGGTCTGTAAAAGTGAGGAAATAAAATAATTCAGGTCAAGTCACTATTTCCTTTATTTATTTGGTAACTGGCAGGGTAATAGGTGGGATCATGTACAGTTGGGCAGTATTTCTTAAAATAAACACCTTCAGCCCTCTAAGTCCTGATCACCCTTGTATTTTTTGTTAATACATACTATATAAAGAAAAACAGTCCAAAACTGTCAAATACAATCATATGAATATTAATGTATGCATATGAATATGAAAATCAATTAAAATAGCATCTGAAACATCTCTTCCATTGGTCTTGTTCTATTGTAAGAGAAAAACAACACTTAGGCTATACGCATTTAATGATCCAATGATCTATTTCCCTGCTGATGTTGGTCTGGGAACATTACGGTATTGTGAATATTTCCCTAACGGGGTAATTTTTCTCAGTAATGTTCATATTCATGTACAGTATCATGTACTGTAGCTATTAGCCTGTATAAGTAATGCTGACCCCTTTCTGCACAGGAGCAGAGCCCATTAATTGCACATAAAAGTCTGGCAACATATGAGATGCTGCAGTGCCTGCCAATGAAAAACAGGAGTACAGTCTCAGAGAGGTTATTAAAGCCATTTGTAATTCATGGCATCAGAGGAAAGCATATTGGAAAGATCCTTAACTATTTTTTCATGCCCAAAGACAATAGAGAGAATATTCATTCATGGTATACATCCATGAACCACATTATGGACAGATGCTTGACATTGTAGCGTCTGGACCAATCAGACACACCATTTTTCATTTGATTTAACAAATCAATTATTCATTACGTTAACAAATCGTCACAGTCCCCTCACCAAATAAACTGGATGCCAGGATGTCGGCAACGACACCAGGCCCTCCCTGGTTACCATGGCAACCCTGACACCAGATACATTTACGACCTAATGGAATTTAGGTTTAAAAACCGCAAGACATTTTTTTACCATCAATGTTACATATTGTATATGACGGCATTAATTCAATGCATTTAGATGCTAATGACTTTACAAGACACCTCAAATTATGACAAGAGCATTATGAAGCATGGTTCTGGATAAAATCCTAATCTGCCGCAAATCGAATCTCAAAACTGCTGTTTAATTATCCTGGTTAAATCGGGCAGAATTAGCACTGTGGCAACTGCACACCAGCAATCCGCCGCTGATGTAAGTTGAGTCATTTGTGTGTAGGCGACCGCTACATGTAGGTGGCCCCTTTGAAGTTATAGTTACCCTGAGACAATATGAAGTGCCCATGGATTCCTCAATGAAAGGTTCAATAGACAGTAAGTGCAATCCATCACCATTAGAAGCTTCACAGAAAGGCTCAGGGCAAAGTGGTTGAATTGTTTTCTAAGCAGCCATCAGTCCTGAAGCTCAGTGTCCTCAGAAAAAACACTACTATCCATTAGATGTACCAGCCTATTCTTGGGATTCCACTACCTAGGAGACTGTATGTGTCTAATTGCAGCTGGTGAAGCCAGGCTGGACTGGACTGAGCTTGTCATTTGGACAGAAAAAGTAAAAGAAATAAGTACAACTTGGAAACTTGAATTAAGACTCTGGCCATTTGTGGATGATTCTTCAACTCTGGACACTTTTGGCCCTGTGGAATTTTACAAACAAACTCTTAAAATGCACTTTGCACTCTTTCATTTAGTTGTGTCTACAATGTCAACAATGAATGAAATACATATAATTATCATATAATCATTTTGTGTCTGTCATTTTTAACCACATTATGAAATCTGCAAAATTGTTTAGAAGCAAAATTGACTATTTTCAGTGTTTGAATGCTTTTTTTATTTTCAAAAGAAAAAAATTCCCAAGTTAAATATTACAAATTGTTTGTTATCAAGTACTATAATCAAGTACCAAAGTAAAATTATTTACACACCATTCCAAACTTGTCTGATTTTCAGGGTTATTAACTCAAATTAAAAACTGTTTAAAAATGTAAAACTGTTAATAACTGTTTTCTTTAATTGAAATAAAGTTGAAAGAAAACATAAATATTAGATGGGAAAAAAATCAGAAATGTTGAATCAGAAATGTTGTCCTGGCAACTAACTGATCTAAAATAAGTTGAGGTACTAAAACTACTACAACTTAAATACAAATAAACAAAGTTACTAAAATATAGAGTACCTTTACATCATTTTAATTGTTAACTACAATTGAAATGAGAATTTGAAAATATAAAAATAAAAGCTAATTCAAAATACTAGGGATTGTAAGATTCATCAATTCGCATCGGTGTATCTGCACAAAAGTTAACGATGTGATGCATTGGATACAAGTTGGCATTTGTATCGCGAAAATTATTATAGAAAATATATTTTCTAACATATTTACATTGTAAAAAACTGATTTATTTATATATAATTATTAGTAGATGCACTATACTTTTATTATTTATAAAGTGACCAATAATTTGTGACCAATATTTTATATGTAGATTGATTTCTCCTCTCTAAACTGTTTCTCAAGCAAGTTCTCTCATCACTACTGCTGCTACGTGAATATGACGTATCACAAAACTATGGAGACAGAGGTGTTTCCTGAGAGTCACATAGAATATAGATTAAAATGGCAGAGGTAGACCAAAGAAACCAAAGAAATAAAAGCAAACTATCTGTACCATATTGAATTGCATAGCATCATATTTTTTCCATTGCATTGTATTGCATTAAATCGCATTGTGTTGAATGAAATCGAAATCCGATTGCACTGCATCGTAATAGGGGTGAATCGTATCGCATCGGTAGCTGTATGTATCTTTAATGTATCGTATCGTTGGCTATGCATCAAGATGCGTATCACATCGGCATCAGTCTTGGAGATGCACATCCCTACATCCCTAAATAATAGTAATAAATACTGTAATAATGTATAAATAGTTTTAAAATAACACTGAAGCAGACTCTGCTGACTTTCATTGCATGGACAAATATATTATTTTTCTAATATCTTCTTTTTAGGTTCAGAAGAAAGAAAATATGGGTTTGAAATTACGTGAGGATGAGTAAATGGTAACAGAATTTTCAGTTTTAGCTGAACTATACCTTTAACATTTGCACATATGACCTCATATGGCCTTGTAGTTTCAGACAAAACTTTCACTTTTTCTAAGGATAAACACTCCTAGAGCTAAAGAACTATGAAGAATTGCTTGACACTGTGGGTTTCACATTGCTAAAATTATCATCTAATTTGAATAATCCGTCTGTATCTCCCTTATAAATTTGTGATGTTGTCATATTTTTTCCACTTTTTTCAACAGATGTTCTCTAAATAAAAGCACTAAACATTTCCAGAATAGCAAAACATATTATTGGACCATGTGAGCAGATCACACCGAAGTCTCTACTGAAAATAGAGCTGAAAACTGTTGTTGTCTACATGTTGATCGCAACACCTGAAGAAAACGGTTTTGAAAAATATAGATTAATTGTTAAACATAATCAGCCAAATGAGATAGTAGGCGATAAAACAAGAGTGGGAGGTAATAAGAATAAAACAAATTCAGCCTCAAGAAACAAGGAGTCGAGGATTACAGGCGAATAAAGAAAAAGAAATCTAGCAATGAGGGAATGCAGGGCCATTCAGTTGTCAGACTGGAATCTGAATCCTTTGATGGAGAACCTGTATTGTGCATTAATGGATCTCTGTGGAGCCATGGAACAAAAATACCTCTCAGAAAACAGACAGAGGAAATGAAAAAGTCTAATTTGCTATTGAAATGAAGAGTGAGGAAATTCAGCTCCTGCCTTACCTTGGAATACAAGCAATCACATTTTAGACCAATGCTTTTAGCACCCAATGAGTGTTGCATGAGCAATGCAAAACCACTATAAATATTTGCTACATTGCTAGATGAGAAAAAAAACATCTACCATTTCCAAATGAATAAATGCATTTTCCCTAAAACTGATTGTTTTAAAATGGATGCAAATCCTCCCCCATACTTACAGAATAATTTAATCCCTTTTTTTATATAGCTGATGTTTTCTCACCTTCTGTTGCTATGAGAACTCCCTCAATTCTGCATTTAGTTGCCATATTTTCTTCAAGCAATTATTTTGTGTGTATCACATATAACAGACATTACTCAAACAATATTACACTTGAGCACACAAAACCAATCTAAACCACCTAATGACTGTATCTCTTCAAGTTGCTCCTGCAAACTTATTTCATTTTAATTGTTGTTTTTATTTACTATTAACATTCGATTAAATGCATTTGGTGGACATATGCACTTAGCTATTCCTGTACACAAGCTAATATTTTCATGGCAACTAACAGCGCAGCAAGTGCACTGCTTTCATTGTGCTCAAGTCACTCTGCTATGGAAATGAGAATGTATTTTAATGCTGTGCTTCGATTTTTGTTATACCCTCTCGTTTTTTTCATCATATCGTGACTTCATCAAAAATAGCCCTCTCATTTTATGGCTTATGGGCCTAACATTTGGAGTGCAATGAGGCATTCACACAGTGGCTGGAAGGGAACTGGTGACCTGGTAAAAGCATGCTATTACAAGCCAATCAGTCAGCCGGACGAGGTCCCTAAACCTATGAACCCACGGGAGTACCATAGCGCAGCCCCATGGGGCTCGAGCTAATATCTGGCTGCTTACCAGACTTTCCTACATAGGGTCCTACATTTGCCCCTCTCGCCGCCTACTGCTAAACATAAACAATCCCAGAGAAACTCTGCAAATTGTTCCCCACAATGCCTCGGCGCACTCTATGATTTTGGTGCTCGCTTGCGCACCCCTGCTTCATCTGCATAACCAATGTTATATCCCTCCTGCTCCCTTTCTTTTCTGCTTTCATTTAGAGTGCATACAAAGTGATTCATGCTATCGCAGGCTGCTTCAGTATTTTTGTTCTTAATCTTCGGATCACTAGAGACTCCAGAGAATACACAGGCAATTCCTCCTTCTGAAGAGAATTTATGAGTTTAGACAAGACAGACACTATCGTGCTGACCATATAACCGTTCAGAAAACAAAACACAAAACAGTTTTTAATGATGGATTTAAGTGATACATCCTCTTAATGTGATGTTGAGCATGTAGAATGTAGTGTTGTGCCCTCTGCTTATTAATTTTGATTAGAGCTGGGATCTGACAACCAGTTCCATTTAAAATAATAGTAATAATCTTACTTTCAGGGTTAAAAACATACAGGGGAACTAATGAAGTCTGATTCAAGCGAATTACTCTTTTTAGTGAATCAAAACCATACAGCATGATTGTTGGAGTAATTTTTAACCTAACAGACTCTCATGAGCCACTTATTTTGAATGAATCTAAAGCATACAGTTAAGTCTGACTATTGAGCTAATAGATTCTTACGAGTCGGTTATCTTTAGAGAAACTAAAATACACAGCGTGTCTGTTAAAGTCCAATTACCAAGCTTGTATATTCTTATGAGTGGGTCCTTTTTAGTGAATTGAAACCATACATCACAACTGTTGGAGTCCATTTCCCAAGCTAATAGACTCTATGAGCTGGAAAGTCATTAATTTCGCCATGTTGAATCAAGAACTGATATGTATTAAACAGCATGTATTAAAATCATGCTTTATGGCCTGGTTTCACATACAGGTCTTAGATTAAACTAGGATTAAGCCATAGTTCAATTAGGATATCTAAGTAGCTTTTATAAAGATGCCTTAGAAAAAAAAACATTACTGGTGAGCATCTTGAGACAAATCAATGGCACTGACGTATTTTAAGATATGTCAGTGTAAGTTTATTTCAGTTACAACAGCTCAGACATGCATTTTAGTCTGGGACTATAGGCTTAAGCCTTGTCTGTGAAACCAGGGGTATGAGTTTTATTTGTTTTTGTCGTTTTTTGTTTTTTGCCCCCCACGATTCTCACCCCTAGTTTTGATAGATTTGTCAATCAGGTTTACTTTTGAACAATGGCAGTAAGTCAGAAAGGTTCTTGGGTGTCTTGAATACTTGATTGACAATGGGCAAAATACTCTAAAAGGGACACAACAAGCCATCTTCTGTTCACTCAACAACACCTTAAAAGGATTTATCGCTGAAATCAGTCATTAAAGTCCTCGTATCTAATAGCCCCTTGAGAGTTGACAAAAGGATAGAAAGACAAAGCCATCAGCAGCTGTCATGTATAAGCTTCAGCCAACACTTCGCATTGACTTAATATGTGTTATTTAAATGTCAGGAGATAAAGCAGGAATTTAATACCTAACAGGAAGTCAATAAAGGTTAATTAACAGTGAGAGAGAAATACACGTTGAAGGTTCATAATAAAATGGCAGATGGAGGTGTGGCCTTCATATAAAAATATCTCCCTCATTATTAGTCCTCATAATGCAGTTTTGGGCACTGAACAGCACTATGAAAGAGCTTGACGTGAGCGCTACAGGAAGGGTGAGATAACATTTTGATATCTGCATTGCTTTTAATAGATACACTACTGTTCAAATTTTGGGGTCAGATTTTTAAAAAGAAAATAAATAGAACATTCCATTTATAAAACAATACTGAAAACAAAAATATATCAGTTTCCACAATAATAATAATAAAACTTTATGTATATAGCACCTTTCAAACATAAATTACGACTCAGAGTGCTTTACATAATCAAGAGTAAAAATTACACAGTTAAATAAGCATCAACAAAATATTCAAACTGACAACTGAAAACTGTCAAACAGTTTTCAACATTGATACAGTGGGGGAAAAAAGTATTTAGTCAGCCACCAATTGTGCAAGTTCTCCCACTTAAAAAAGAAATGTTTCTTGAACACCAAATCAACAAATTAGAATGATTTAAGGATCATGTGACACTGAAGACTCGAGTAATGATGCTGAAAATTTAGCTTTGCCATCAAAATTTACACTTTAAAATATCATAAAATAGAAAATAATTATTTTAAATTGTAAAACTATTTTACAATAAGCACTGTATTTTTGAGCAAATAAATGTAGCCTTGGTGAGCATAAGACAGTTCTTTCAAAAACATAAAAAAAAAATGTTGAACGGTAATTTTGAACCCTTAATTTTGAATGGTAGTGTATGGTCCCAGGTTCCCTACATGGTTGATATGAAAATTATCACTTTACACTTGGCCATTTAAAATAAATTCAGATCATGACCACATATACTTGCTAATAAATTGTAGTCATATGGGCTCCCCGCATGTCATGTGGAGTGTTTTACTTCAGTACTGTAGAACATTTCCAGATCTTTCCAGTCTCTAAGATCTTTTCCAAGTGTTACAGCCTCATTAGGGGGACTGTGGCGGAGTACTTGTTTGATTCATAGGTTTGAAAAGGCCTTTCATGTCACTATGGAAAAAGACGCAAAGAATTGGAGTTAATTGGATGCTATTTGGGTGCTGAAGCAGGTAACCATGGTGTTCTATGGGAGTGAGATCTATGAATAATGAGCTAAAATGATGTATCGCAAACAAATACTGCAGCCAAACACACACACACACACACACAAAACAAGTCAAATGAGTACTGCAAAAAACAAGGCAAACATCTATCCATGACAAGTGCAACATCCTGCCACTGCACACCACTATTAATCTTCATTCACGGTTTGAGACGTAAGCAGACTATGAGGAAACTAGCCCTGCTACATTTGTCCTTGAGCACAGAAATGCACACAAGTTCAGATCATAAATAAATAAATAAAAAAACAGCCTGAGATAGAGACTTTAACAAAAGCGGACACGTAACCCCCAGGCCTTGGCACATTGAATTTGAACCTGAGGTCTGTAGACTTCTATCTCAGGTCCAGTGTTTTTCAGTTGACATGATATGAATGTATTTTGCCATGCATTGAGGGTGTATGAAAAAAAAAAAGGAACATCCCTGGACATTTACCACTCCTTGAGAGTCTGACCCAAATCAAATCTATGTTAAAATGATTAATGTTCCCCATGAGATTCTTCCCGCCATGTTAACACTGGCTTTTCATCACTATGCAATAGTCACAACCCTGTATGTGTGAGGCTGCACGCTCCGCACTATGCAATAGTCACAACCCTGTATGTGTGAGGCTGCACGCTCCGCACTATGCAATAGTCACAACCCTGTATGTGTGAGGCTGCACGCTCCGTTGCACATTTGTGATGATATTAAGTATGCGCACTGCGTCTCCTGAAAGAGGACTAGGATCAATACCCCTGCTGTCTTTTCTCTCTCTATTTCCTCCGACCTGCCGTTCCCTCCCTTTAAAAACACCTGACTCACGCATCATGGAACGGAGCTGTCATATCAAGTTAATGATATCATGTTAAAATCATGGCAACACGTGTATGTGATAAAACAGGGTCTGATTGTTGGTTCCAGTTGACTTTTAGCACAGACTGCCATAACAGTAGATGACTCATCGCAGTTTCCGTACCCTGATAATCATGGGTAGCCCATTAGAGCAGACAAGATGAGAGCAGCCTCCGGACTGAGAAAACATCATTAGTGTTCAGCAGCATCACACAGATATGCTGGCCCACTGATCTCCTTCACTGGCTCCTCTGATAGCTCAACTCTCTTTTTTTTGGCCTTTAATGTTTCTGAGGGTCTCAAGGTTGCTCACAATAAGCTCATAGAAGAATAACAATGCTGACAGCTTTATTTGAAATACCTCATTGGTCTGTTTATAGGATTGTTTGGGGGTATGGGTCGGGATGGATGAGATGGTCAACAAGTTGACTAGGAGACCACTAACTAACTAGTTGAACAGTAAAGCGGATGGGTTTATCTACATATTTTATACACTACCATTCAAAAATTTGGAATAGCTAAGATAGATTTTTTTTTTATTCTTATGCTCACCAAGGCTGCATTTATTTAAAAATACAGTAAAAACGGAAATATTGTCAAATATTATTACAATTTAAAATAACTCTTTTCTATTTTAATATATTTTAAAATGTAATTTATTCCTGTGATGGCAAAGCTGAATTTTCAGTCTTCAGTGTTACATGATATGAATGCAAAATGGATGTTTAATTAAAGGGGTCATTAATTGAGAAATCAACTTTTACTCGAGTTTTTGATATATAAGAGATCATCGTATAAAAGAATATCCTACAAGTTTCAAAACTGAAAACGTCATTGATACTGAAATAAAAGCTTTTATTGACACCAGGCTGACCGGATGCCAGATCCTGGAATGTGCCTACCTATGACGTAATAGATAGGATAAACACCGCCTCCACAGAAGAATATCATTGCCTAATTCTGTAGCCCCGCCCACTGATTTGCGCATGACATAGTAGGGAAATAACGTAAGTGGCGCTAAACCGGATCAAGCAACCAAGCAATAAACATGCCATTGAAGATCGCAAAATATTGTGCAGTGCCTGGTTGTGGAAGAACACAAAGAACACAGTCGCTGCATAAACTTCCTTAAAATATTATGAATACGTGGTTGAAATGTATTTTTAATTAAGTTTCAGCTCACGTGAGTAAAACATTGAGCGTTTGTTCACTTCATCTCACCACATTTTGTAAACAAGACACAGGTCAATGCTGGATTTGCAGAGAGAATGAGATTAAAAAGCAATGCTGTGCTGTCTATATTGGATCCGACAGGAATGGATGGCACACTTATGTGAGTAAAAAATATAAAGTAACGTTACTATGTGTCAATATTGCTTTGTTTGAGATCGCTTGATATGTCCTGATTATGTGTACGTGTCACCAAAGTCACAGAAGGCTCCAGCTATGAAGGACGCAGCTTGTCAAACAGACACACAGAAAGGTAGTTTACTATGCAAAACTGTTATCCAATCATAGCAGTGGGCGTTTACTTCCAAGTCTTCAATGCGGCACACCCATAAAAACCAAGCGTTTCTGGAGCCGGCCTCAAAACCAGGGAAGAAAATGGCCTATTACTTATTGATTTTGATGTTTTTGAATGTAAAAACCACGCAAACGTCATAAGTGGACCTCAGACAACAGTATAAAATAAAAAAGACAGTTCATGACCCCTTTAAGAGATTCACTTAAGATTACATCTTGCAGAGTTGTAAATTATTTGTTTTTTTTATAGGCTAACTTTAGGTGAGCTTTAGATTACAGCAAATGTAATCTATGTGTAATATGTGACCCTGGACTAGAGGTCTTCACGGGTCCACTCGGACATGGTCGGGTTCGGTATTAGCGACCTCGGGTCTCAGGTAATTTAAAATAAACATGCTTTTTCCAAATGGACCCAATTAGACCCGAATTCTTTTAAACTATCCCAAATGCGTAGGATACTTTCACTTTCGTGTTAAGTGAGGAACGCACATAGAAAAGGAGCATACGTTTGTAACCTTGCACACAAAAATCATATTATAGATATGAGATCCATCAGGAAAATCCACTCGCTTCATTATGCTGCGTGTTCATGCAGGGCTTTTCTTTTTTGTGTGCAGCCTTTCACTGGAGATCAGGTTGCAGACAACACTAGCGAAT
This sequence comes from Sinocyclocheilus grahami, assembly GCF_001515645.1. Lineage (NCBI taxonomy): Eukaryota > Metazoa > Chordata > Actinopteri > Cypriniformes > Cyprinidae > Sinocyclocheilus > Sinocyclocheilus grahami. Next base: position 649,200 of record NW_015505364.1, read on the forward strand.
CCATGACATAGATTATCGATTTATTTTTTATCAAACTATCACGTTTATTTTTCAAATCCACTGGTCACAATTGAAAGCCGAGCTCAGAAACAGGCTAACTTGTATCCATCAGGCAGGCTAAAGTAACCTAATAATAAATTGAATAAATGTTAAATAAAACAAAGTAATAGAGAAGCGGCCAAATCAGTTAGCAGGACACCGGGATTTTCCATTGATGTATGGTTTGTTAGGATAGGACAATATTTGGCCGAGATACAACTATTTGAAAATCTGGAATCTGAGGGTGCAAAAAAATCTAAATACTGAGAAAATCACCTTTAAAGTTGTCCAAATGAAGTTCTTAGCAATGCATATTACTAATCAAAAATTAAGTTTGGATATATTTACGGTAGGAAATTTACAAAATATCTTCATGGAACATGATCTTTACTTAATATCCTAATGATTTTTGGCATAAAAGAAAAATCGATAATTTTGACCCATACAATGTTTTTTGGCTATTGCTACAAATATATCCAAGCGACTTTTTATAAAATAAAATAAAAATCCACAAAATGTATTTATAGGGCTGCCAAAGTTAATGTTGACTTATATTAATTAAATATGCTTAATGCAAATTAATAAATAAAAATAAATAAATAAATAATTTATTGCACTGTAATTCTCTATTGTCCTAAAGATGGTTAGAAATCATGAGTTTACATTTGATTATTCTATTCTATTATTCTAAAAAATATATATATATTTTTTTTAGGTTTTGTTCCATACCCTGTTTTTGAACTCAAGAACACGTGAACACCCCAACCCCAATAAACGTATGTATAGTGAACATGATCCTAACCAGCCTAATTATACAAATCTTCCTTCAGACAGAGTAGTTGATTATGCAAATGTGCAGTTTTGCAGAGCCCTAGTTCAGAGCCCCTTCTGACTGACTGACTGCTTATGCGCACACACCCCTCCTTTCCTCTTCCCCCACCTCCATTAAATGTTGGTAAATATTCCCTGATCTGCCTGAGACACGCCGGCAGTTTTATAAGAGCAGATAGTGATTCATTAATGCGGGACAGATTGGCTTTTTCAAGAGATCAAAAGACCCTTTGAAAACGAGACTGCAAAAAAAAAAAAAAAAAAAAAACCGGCTACACAGCCGTCTACCTTTGTGTTATTAAAGCTGATAATGAAATGACACGGCATTGTGGCTCCTGAGCAGAGGCATTTAAAGAGCACTGCTACTTGACATGCTGTAGCACCCTTATTTGGGCTTAAAAATGGGCGGTAATGATTGACGCGAGAGAAGAGGGGTGATCGCAGTGCTAGAACGGCTCCCTTTCACAGACAGATAATTAGGATTTAGACCCCGTCAGGCCTCTGCCATGGATGATAATGGCTTGAAATGTGCAGAGCCATGAATGTTTGCCACATTCATCACTGCTGCCTCGCCGTTGCCAGATCAGCCTGATATATTAAACAGTGACACCTATAGACTCTGATAAGGAACTGCAGGACTGAAAAATAATGGGTACACAGGGTTTCCTTGGCACAGACAGCCGAAAACCCCTTAACATATGGGCTCCCACGACTTGATATGGGCTGATAACCTTCGTTCACCACCAAGCACTGTGGTCAGGGTGCAGTTGAGATGTTTTTACGATGACCGTGGGTGTTTTTTAATGAGTTGCTCTCAGCTGCCGGCCCCTCAAATGCAGTATATGTAGCATCTGATGCTTGAGCACAACCATGTCCGCAGACGGCATTAGGAGGAGAGCTATTTGAAGTGCGGCCAGAAATCACAGGCATCCATGTGCACAAAGCGTTTTCGAGAGAATCCCAGGACAATTGCAGTTGCTTCAGCTTCCCGTATGTGAAAGATGGCAAACTCTAAGGAATTGTGTCTCTGTGTTAAGAAAACAACAAGGCTTTTAAAAAGTCAGCTCTTTTGTTCCAGACGTTATTTTGTGCTTTACAGACGCTTAATCTTATATGGTCAGTGTGTATAACGATTTATTCATTCTGTTGGTCAAAGGGAATCCTTTTTGTTGGTGGGTTGTGGAATATACAAATGAAATGTTTTCATAAAACATGTCTGCCATTAAAGTTTAAAGGCTACAGAGACAAAAAAAACATTTCTTTGCAAGTAAGGGATAAGAAAACCGAATAAAGTACGAGTGAAAGGAGGTTTTACAGGGAGCTTTGCACATGTGACTGTTTGCTGTCAATGGAGGCCTACACATTCAATCAACCTGCTCCTTATCTGCCCACAAGCAACACAGACATTTGAACCTCTGCAATAGAGTGATACCATTATGGTGAACTTCCACACTCTAAATGCCTCACTTTGCAGGGTATAGTTGGATGATATTTGTTCCTTTTCTTCCCCCAAAGAAGAAATTATAGATTGCTATCGTATCATATAGACTGCTCTCTTAAAAAGAAGTGTTGCTGGTACAAGAACGGCTCATTCCTCAGAAAAGCGGTACAGTACACTCTTAAAAATAAAGGTGCTTCAAACGGTTCTTCACAGCGATGCCATAGAAGAACCATTTTTGGTTCCACAAAGAACTATTCAGTAAAAGGTTCTTTAAAGAACCATCTCTTTCTTACCTTTTTATGATCTGAAGAACCTTCTTTCGCCCCAAAGAACCTTTTGTGAAACAGAAAGGTTCTTCAGGTTTTAAAGGTTCTTTATGGAACCATTTAGACAAAAAGGTTCTTCTATGGCATCATGAAGCACCTTTATTTTTAAGAGTGTAAATGCTGAATTTCGACCATTCTGCTGGGCATCTCTATTCAGAAAAGGAAATAATGACTGTTAAAATATAAATGACAAGACAAAATGTTACACAACAAATGATAATGTAGAGTAAGGGTATTCATGAGATTATGATTATTTTATCCTATTAAATGCTTTTAACTGTAACAAATAAACAGAAAATCCTCATCTAATTTTGAGACTATAATATAATACAATACAATATAATTAGGGCTGGACGACAAAACAATAACAATACTTATCACAATATATTTTGCCCTCGATAAGATGACAACAGGTTCAATATAATGTTTGTGCGTCAAAAGCAGAACGAAACAGCATTAACGGCGCCACACGGACCAATTAGCAGCTCGGCTTAAATGGCAGCACAGCGCAAGCAGATGCATTTACTCGCTGATCGGTTTCAATCATGCGAACAGTTCTGTGAGATTCAGCAAGAAGTGCTTGAATTCAGCAAAGAACACGAATGTCTCTGTGATTCAGTTTAAGGCCAGATGAACACCAGAAACACTGTGCCATGAACAATCCCATTAGAAGGCTTTTCCATGGATTTACTGTACTGTAGTAAACTAACTGCACCATGGTATTGTGGCAGAAATATGAGACATACATATGAAATTGTATTAAATCATTAATGCTGACATGTATTAAATGTATTAAAGGAGTAATGGTTGTTATTGAGCTATAGAATCTGTACAACTATGTATACTAAATGTACTACTGTTTTGGCTACTGTTTTTCATACAAATAGAAACCATATGGTTACATTTTACCATGGTAGTGAGGTGCTATGTGTGGTTTTACCTTTGGTTACTATGATCTAATTGTGTGATACTACAGATGACCAATGGTTAATTTTAATAAAAAATAGAGTCCTAACTCAAAACAGTCAGAATACTTAAATTTTACCCTAAAAATATGAGGTTGTTACAATTTTCACAGTGTTACTGTTTTTAACAGTTGATGAACAAAATTTACATTTGCATCATGCCATCAAAGTCAAGGAACACAAACCTGTTTCAGGATTTGAAACAGCACCCTTTAGAACATGCAGAATCTAAGAAATTTATTTCTCTATTAAGAAATTTTGTTAAGGAAAAAAGACTGAAAAAGGATTTTACATAAGTTTACTCATGCATATTTTGATGTAGAAAACTATTTTATTATTATAAATGTTTTAAATATTGTACTTTAGATTTGTGAAATGTTCTCCTATTTGGCAAGTGTTTGTCATTTTCTGACAAAAAATGTAAAACCACAATTAACTGTCTGGTTTCTACAACTTTCACTCAGGAGAAGAAATCTGTTTTTAAACTTTAAAGAAATAAAGATTTGACATCGATATCGACTGATATGAACAATTTTATTGTGATTTTTTTTTGGCCACATCGCCCAGCCTTACATATAATATAATACAAGGGTTCTCAACTCTGGCCCTCAAGGTCCACTTTCCTGCAGAGATTACCTTCAACCTTAATCAAACTCAACGGCCAGTAACTTTCTAGCAATCCTGAAGACCTTGTTTAGCTTGTTCAGGTGTGTTTGATTAGGGTTGAAGCTAAACTCTGCTGGAAAGTGGACCTCAAGGGTCAGAGTTGAGAACCCATAATGTCATGTAATGTAACGTAATTAATACAATATATAATTTTGTTTTATTTGTGTTTTATCTTTCTACAGAGTTTTGCTATGCCATTGTCATCTGAATCTTGTTCACTGTGGGTTATAAGGCATTATTTTCTGTAAAACTGTAAAAAAAATATTTGCTGTGAGCAGTGCAATACAAATAAACTTAAACTGAAAATCTTTTTCAAGCTTATACATCAAACATTACTCCAAAGTAAAGTATAACTCTACATACATCAATAAAAGTAAAGGCTTTCTAGATAACATTGAAATAATTTGCTTTGGTTCTAATACATACAAATATACAGATGACTTGATATTTTAGGAAGAGGGTTCCTTACAGGAAAACCATCATATTGGGGATCCTTGACATAAAAAAGTAAAAAACCCTGATATAGAGGATACACACATATATTCATATCAGAGCTAGAATATCTAAACTAGACGGCTATATTAAGCCTAGCAATTATATCACGCATGCACTTTTGACCACACAATGAGATTCAAAACTATTCACATTCAACAGAGCTCACACACAATATTCTTTAACCAAGCACACACTATATTCCACATGCTAACGATGTTAGAGCTCACCCTCTAGCATATTTTTAGTTCCTGGAAGAATTCCTTCGCTTGCTTTACTGAGCTCTCTGCACACGCATACAGATGTTGCCACTCACCTCTGGCACATGGATATTTATAATCACAAACATTCATAATGAAATCAAATGGACACATGACCTAGTTCTCAGAGCTCAAGCACATCATCCTTCATGACTTTCGAACAGATGACTGCTAAAGCTGCCAAGATCTGCAGGCCCCCACATATCTCTGAGGATTATGGAAATTCTCTTTACAAACATGTCTTTCGATTCACAAAATACTTACTGTTTCATTAAAGAATCAATGAGAGTTTGTGTATCTAAAATCTTTTCTCAGTTAGAAAAGCACAGGCTAGCATTAGACAAGGCGGTCTCGACACCCGTAACACTTGACAAGCACTAACCTCTTAGGCTGAGAGGCCTGAAGTGATAAGCCATAAGAGGGCTGAGGTCATAAGTCCATAACATCTGGATGTGATGGGTAATGTGAAGGGCACCCTCAGAGACCCTCAGAGCTGTTAAAAAGCAAATCTTTCTGTTCTCAATTCAAACATTTCTTCCAGAGCCAAAATGCTTAGTTCAGACCACTGAGCATTGCATAAGTGCTTGCTGGGGATGCTAACCTATAAATCATAAATGAAGACAACATTAGCTTCCTCCAAAAATAGACTGATTCCTCCAAAAACAGATACACCTTTCTCTCCCTGCAGCAAAAGGACGGCGCTAACCTAGAAGACCTGTTCAACAACAGGACTGTCTGTGTTGACAGTTGGCTATAATGTATATATTTAGCGCAGTGCCGCGGGCTAGACTCTGAATGCATGTCAGAGGCGATGAGAAAGTTGAGCTATGATTCCTTGTGATTGATCCATTCTTGTCCGTGCCCCACATTGCAAACCGCTGGCGTGTGTGGGTGCGCAGGGGCATCCCTGTGGAAAGGAAGTACACTTTTGCATACTTTCAGCAAAACTACTTACTATGAAAATAATAAACTTTCCACATAAATAACTATCTATTGTCTTTGAAATAAGGTTACAGTTCACTGCCAAATGTACAAACAAGCATTTACTGCATTGTAGCTAAAATACTTAAGTCATTTTTGTTGAAATTGTATGTGTATCTATATATATATATATATATATATATATATATATATATATATATATATATATATACAGTATATATATTGTGGGGGGAGGGAATAAAGTGTCCAAAGGGTAAATGGTGTTCAAAATAAACAGGGGATCTGGTGTCCTTGTCGTGCTGCGGGGTTCGTGAAGGTGGGGCAGTGTTCGGGAAGGAAGGGTCCAGGTAAGGGGCGGAGTCCGGCGGCCGCAAGTGCTCCCCTCTCCGCGTCCTGACCGCGGGTCCGGTAGCTCGCATCTTCGGCGGCACGGAGATCCCTCAACGCTCCCTTCCTGGACCCACGAGGATACCAGCGTGCATGCACGGGGAAGAGATCGGTCTCCCGATGAGGGAAATAGTTCACCCAAAGATGAAAAGTACAGTACATAAAAGAAATTCCTCGCTCTTCCAAGCTTTATAATGGCAGTGGGTAGCGGTCCAGATTTTGAAGTGCATCCATCCATCATAAAAAATGCTCCACACGGCTCCGGGGGTAAATAAAGGCCTTCTTAAACAAAGCGATGTCTTTGTGAAAGAAAAATATCCATATTTACAACTTTATAAACTGCAATCTCTAGCTTCCGCTAACTAGCATACGTGAGAGAGTGGCGTTCCAGCGGATGACGTAGGACATAGGACATATGGATGGATGCACTTTATTTTGCTTCAAAATCTGGATCACTGCCATTATAAAGCTTTGAAGAGTCAGGACATTTTTTAACTACAATTATATTCGTCTGAAAGAAGAAAGTCATATACACCCTTGGATGGCTTTAGAGTGAGTAAATCATGGGGTAAATTTCATATCCCTTTAAAGACTATCCGTTTTCTATCCCTTTAAATATTTGAAGCAAGGTTAGTTAACTAAAACTAAAAACATTTATTTCTTGATGTAACTTGATGTAAAATAAATAAATAAAAACTCAAAAACTTGGACAAGGGATGTCCAACCATTTGATGTTGCAGTCAGTGCTGGTTACACGTGTATAAATAAATCTGTGCTGATAGACCAATTAGCAGTCTTAATGCACATGAGGCTTTGCAGAGGGGTTAAAAAGTGAGATTAGCCAGGAATTATATCCATTTCAGGGCCCCTTGTTGTGTTGGAATGCTGCATGCGGTCATGGCCATCAGCTGATGCCGTTTTTCAACAAGATGACATGATGTATTACCCTTTAAGCGGATATAAAGGTGTTATGTTATGTGTGAACCACAGCAGGGTGCCAAACGTATAAAGTGTCGCTAAGCCGACATGATTTCCCAACAAATCTTTGGCCACAAGGAGTGTACGTTAATGTAAACGACATGGAATAAGATCTATGACATTTGCAACGCAGGGAGCCCATTAGTCTCTGGTTAACCGTACATTCAAAACACTCAAAGTAATGTTGTTCAACACTGCTACATAGAAGAAATGAGCGGCGCTTATTCAATGCAAGCGCTGACATTGTTAGTCTTTGCACTGTCAGTTCAGGTTTACATATTATCAAGCAAAAGTGAAATAAAGCCGAAATATTGGTCCGGCCCTAACCTAAGGCGGTACTCAATGTCAGAATGCTTATCTGAGGAATAAAGTGAGTTGGACTTGTCCCACTGGTTCCTGGTATTGCCATCACTGCAACAAAAGAAATGCCATTCAGTGCTGAGATCTCAGCCCAGCAGGCTCAAGAGATCAGCTGAGATCTGCAGATGTGATACTCTATCATTACTCCACAGAGTATCTTATGCCTCGCAGACAACAATTTGGAGACTTGGCATCCTTGTGTGTGTTGATGGCACAGGGAGCTCCAGGTACACTGGAACAGACTTTCTGTACAGACACAAGGATTACATTATTAATACCCAAAGGTTTTAACTCAAGCCCAGGGGTCAGGTTCAGAAGGTTAGCACAGGCCAGTTATCCCCGCTCAGAGGTTTTGTAACTGGGTATTTCTTCAGCTATAGGCACTTTTGTTCCTGTGAACCCACTTGTCCCACTCTCACTTGCAATGCCTAGCAAATGTATACACATATATCAATAGATAATAAGATAAGTCTTTTTTTCTGAAAATAATGACAATAACCACCACAGCATTATTTCCTCTATATCTCAAATTATATGTTTGGATTTAATAACATTCTATGGTGAAAATGTTGGGGAATTTTTTAATTTTGGCAGAAAATGGCAGATTCTTTTCTAAACAATTATATACATTAGGGGTGCGCCGATCCGAAACTCAGTATCGGCATCGCTCCGATACTGCCATTTTCTGCCGGATCGGGTATCGTTCAGAAGAGACTGATCCAAATCTGATGTTCTGCGTATACTATTCTGTGTTATTGTTAAGCCCCACGAAAGGCACAAAACGTTATAAAGCACCATAACGTTTTCGTGCACTATGTTTCAAGTGTTCTGAGACCTTTCCATAGTTTAATGTGAGGTACAGATGAATATTTAAGTCATTAAAATCAAGTTCACGTAAACTCTTCTCTCTGCTGCGGCTGTCTGTCATCCTCCATTCAGCATTCAAACTGCACGTTGCGTTCGGTGAGACAGTCAAGACGATGGAACTCTCTCCAAGATGATACAATGTTCCTATTATTATACTTGATCTGTAGATAAAGATCAGTGGTTTTGCATAAAAGGACTTTATCTTGCTGGATAGTGGTTCAACGGCATACATTACGGTTTTTGACTCACGGATCGGATCATTTTTCGGATCAGCGAGAAAAGAAAAATATTTCAGTTTAACTTGTTTTCCATTTATTACTTAAAGCGAAGTACTTCTTTGATACCACAGCAAATACTACTAGATTAACTAAGAAAGTTTAAACATGATTAAAGAGACAATAGAACAGCCAGTAAAAATAAGAACAAATACACAAATTACAACCAAAAATAAATACAACAGAATATGTTACAAATAAAATAAGGTTGGTAGTATTCAAATACAGAAATGTAATAATTAGGGAAAATAACACTGCATAGTGTTCACTGTATAAATTAAATATAGATTTTTATCACAGCTGTTTTGTTGTTTGATTATCATTAATGAGAGCAGCAGTATTTATAGGCCGCTGTATGAAAGATTATTAATAGCCTTTCTTGTTGTCTTATCTATCATAAGTAGCTGCCTCATTACTGTGCTATAAATTTAAAATAAATGTATTTTATTTTACAGTATATTAATTAATATATAAATATATTATTTTTCATGAATGTATTTTATAACAATGCAAAGAGCAATGTGTAACATTTTACCAGATTTAGCCACTTATTTTACCACGTATTCACTTTTATTTGTTCCCAACTAAATAATGCATTTTTTTCACTAAATATTTAGATTTTATAAAATGATTGTGCACTCATGATTTTTCTAGAGTAACTTTTGCTAATGAATTATCCACTAATATACATATAGTAGTATTTTTGTCATAGATTAAGATTATATACTTGTGACCCTGGACTACAAAACCAATCATAAGCATCAATTTTTTTTTAAATTGAGATTTATACAAAATCTGAAATAAATAAGCTTTCCATTGATGTATGGTTTGTTAGGATAAGACAATATTTGGCCGAGATACAACTATTTGAAAATCTGGAATCTGAGGGTGCAAAAAAATCTAAATACTTGTTGTCCAAATGAAGTTCTTAGCAATGCATATTACTAATCAAAAATTAAGTTTGGATATATTTACGGTAGGAAATTTACAAAATATCTTCATGGAACATGATCTTTACTTAATATCCTAATGATTTTTGGCATAAAAGAAAAATCGATAATTTTGACCCATACAATGTTTTTTTTTGGCTATTGCTAAAAATATACCCAAACAATTTAAGACTGGTTTTGTGGTCCAGGGTCGCATTTATTAATTTGTTGTTTTTCTTTACAATGAAGATGTCTATATGTGGTAGATTGTGTTTAACACACAAAAGAGTGATGATCAGGTCAACACATTGAGGTATAGAAATTCTACAATGATTAAAAAAACCCCCGCTGGTATCGTATCGGCCAATACTCCGAATTTCTGGTATCGGATCAGGATCAGTTCTGAAAAAGTGGTATCGAGCCACCATTATATTATTTTATGCAGACAATAAAAACAATTAAATAATATTTTACACCGTTTCTCGTTATTTTACTAAATTACAGCTTGATTAGAAACTATGCCCAATAAATGCACACACAAACACATATACATAGCCTATACAAACATACACATTATATGTCAGTTTCAGTTAATTTTTCATTCTGCATTCATTTTCAAAGTGGTGATATGAATATGATTCTTGATGATCAGCTGACCTTTAAATATTATATTGCAAAAACAGCACGATCATGCAGGTTCGCACTACACAACATCAGAAAGATCAGACCCTTCCTAACAGAGCATGCAACACAGCTTCTCATCCAGGCTCTTGTCATTTCTAGGCAGGACTACTGCAATGCTCTTCTGGCTGGACTTCCAACATGTGCAATCAGACCTCTGAAAATGATTCAGAATGCAGCAGAATCTTGTTTTCAATGAGCCCAAGAGAGCCCATGTCACAGCGCTTCTCACCTCTCTGCACTGGCTTCTATTCGGGGCTTGCATCAAGTTCAAGATATTGGTGCTTGCCTATAGAACAGTCACAGGCTCCGCACCCTCCTACCTTCATTCTCTCTTATGCATCTACATCTGCTCCAGAAGCCTGCGGTTGGTAAACGAGCGGCGGTTCGTGGCGGTTGTGGCACAAAATCACTTTTTCTTTTCTCTTATTATCCTTTACCCCTTCCTGTCCTAGCTTTTACGATTTTGAATGATGACTGAAAACTTGTATAACAGGCACTTCTCGTGTTTATTGCCATCTTATAAATCAATTGTTTTATTCCTAAACTTTAAGTCACTTTGGATAAAGCGTCTGAGAATGAATAAATGTAAATGTAAATATAAATTTTTTTTAAATTGTAGCTATATAAATTATTTTTAAGTGCACCTAATTTTTACACAATAAATATTAGAATGATTTATGTTTGTTGTATTCACTATTTGTTTAGAGTTTTACACATAAAATTTCATGTTTTATGATGGATTGTCATACTTTATAATTGAAAGTCTATGCTTGGGACAGAGGTAAATTAAAATACATACATAAAATGCATTTCAAAAGCAGAAAAAATAAATAAATGATGAAGGCATGCTAATAAGTTTCCAAAACCATTCTAAAAAGAAATAAAGTTGAAATCTGTTAGCTCTAATAAAAATTAACCCATGAGACATGAAAGTGCCAAAAGTGGAAGAAACACCCAACTGACTGATTTTTAAAGGGCTTTTAAAAGTGTGAAATGGACTTTCTTTCCCCCATCTGCTGCCTCTAACGTCCCTGCTCAGGATAGTCACTACTGAAGCTGCTCATTTCCTGTGGCTCAGGTGATTGGCTCAAAATGGAAATGGGAATGATAGCTTTCAGGTATCATAAACCTCCTTGGTTAAACTAATCATTTGAATCATGCTGGAATGGTGTATGATAAAACACATGCCTTGCACTCTGTTTTGAAGAACATAAGCAGACGGAAAAGAGAAGCAGCAGCTGTGGCTCTAGACCCCCAGGGCTGGTGGCTCCTTTTAATGGACTTCAATTTTGCCTGCCTGCCAAGGGAGAGGGCAGACTGGGCTAGACCCATCACACGACTGCACTAATGAGGACAAGGAGTAAATCACAGCTATTGTCCTTACAGGGGTGTCCTCCCTCTTTTCATATTTCTCTCACAGTGGTCCCACTCATTTTCATACAGACCTGAAGGGCCATCCTCACACATACATACCATGACCATGATTAATCTGTTTATTAATTATTGTCGCTGACAATATTAATGCAGGTTCTGACAAGCTGTTTAAATGTTGCCGTGTGTGTGTGTGTGTGTGTGTGTGTGTGTGTGTGTGTGTGTGTGTGTGTGTGTGTGTGTGTGTGTGTGTGAGAGAGAGT
>NW_015505364.1:661540-662352 GCF_001515645.1 Sinocyclocheilus grahami
TGTGTGTGTGTGTGTGTGTGTGTGTGTGTGTGTGTAACAGAGACTTCGGCTATGAGGGTCTGGCCTTTTTATTGGGAGATAAGAGAATCAGTGTCCAGGTGCAATGCTCACCTGGCCCTGTTTTCTCTTTTTTGGTCACACAACAGCTCCTCTGAAAACAGAATTTTATTTTTCCTTTTGAAGAAAGATTTGAAGCTTTGTTTTGTTGAATTATGAGCCAGCTTTATAGCATTTGAAAGGATTATCCAGATTTCTCAGGTCAAGGATTAGTATATCAGCAAACTGTATTGCTTTGGTCTAAAAATAATTCACTGTCTGCAAATAATACTAGACAGACAACTAACAGAGTTGTTTTAATTTGTTTACCTTTAACCTTTCAATATCAATGTAAATATCATCCTTATATAAATAAAAATAAATGTAGAATTAATATATATTATATTATGTCTTATATATATATATATATATATAAAAAATGAATTAAAAAAATAGAACAAGTAAATAAGGAATAAAACTATACAAATCGACAATTGTATGTACAGGTATATTCCTTTTCTGCTTCCGGAAGACCTGGCGCACCTGGTCTTCGCTGATCTGAATTGCAGGTGTGGGGGAGAGGGGGGTTGCTGGAGGTGTGAATGGTTATACAAGACATTGCCCCCCTTCCTGTGAGCATATTCTTTGGCCTAACGGAGCTGTCTGAGTTTTGCAGTGAACCATGGTTTGTCATTGTTGTAGGTTAAATGAGTCCTGGTAGGAATGCACATGTCTTCACAGAAACTGATATAAGATGTTACAGTTTCTGTGAGCTC
>NW_015505364.1:662715-674132 GCF_001515645.1 Sinocyclocheilus grahami
TCTGTGATCTGATCAGCGAGTTTCTGTAAAGCGGAGCTCACGTGTGCTTGTGGAGGAATGTACACACTTACAAGAATGAACGAGCAAAACTCCCGTGGCGAGTAGAAAGGCTTACATTTAATGAAGAGCACTTCTAGATCTGAGCAGCACATCTTCTTTAACACAGTTACATCTGTACACCACCTCACATTGATGTAAAAGCATATCCCACAAATATATACATCAAATAATATATATAATTTGAATATATACACAAATTATATAAACACACATACATATGAAAGAAGAAAATATATACTGTATATACACATACATATATATACATATACACATACATACATATATATATATATATATATATATATATATATACAAACACATATAAACACTACCGGTGAAAAGTTTGGGATCAGTAAGACTTGTAATGTTGTTTAAAGAATTAAGTCTCTTGCTCATAAAGGCTGCATTTATTTGATCAAAAATACAGAAAAAAACAGTAATCTTGCAAAATGTTATTACAATATAAAATAATGGTTTCTATTTTAATATCCTTTAAAATATAATCACATACAGTATATATGAATAGACCGAATATTGGATATTCAAAAGAACAGCATTAATGGTCATGTTTGATTCATTTAATGCATCCTTGGTGAATAAAGTTTTAATTTAATTAAAAACGAATTACTTTTCTTTAACTTCATGACCCCACATGTAAATAATAATTATAATAAAATGTGTGCATTTCAAAACTTAAAAAATGCATACAACTTTTTTTTAAAGTATATATTCATGTATATTACATATGATGTTATTATTATTATTGTTGGTATTACTATTATTATGTTCATATTTAATTATTTATAAATCATTTTTCCAAAACCTCATGTAAGGTCCAGAATACAAGTCTGTTCCTACATGGTTCCTTACATTTTTGACTACTAAGTACATTCTAAACTTCATAAATATAGACAAAAAACTGCTCGCACACACACACACACACACACACAAAACTCAAACTCACATTCACACACACTTTGACCTTTAACAGACCAAAGCCAACAAACAGCATTATAGACCTGTTGGCTGAGCCATGTGAATAAAACATTTATATATGTCAAAATTCAATCTCTCCCTGCTTAATTAAATTTATTGCAAGGTCAATTTCTTGGCCGAGTTAACACTTCTTACTGTTCTGTGAAAAAGGAGGGAGGGGGGATTTATGACAACAATTTACTGTGAGTGTAATTTGCATAGAGTTCCATTTTCTGATCTACACAGAATGCTAATGTCAAGCCGTTTCTTTTACTTACTAGAAGCTTTTGCAGTTGAGTGAGGCTGTACAGTGTCAGTTAAAGGCGCAATCAGTATTCATGCAAACCTCTGGGTTATGATGTGCTCCTGCTCAATATCAATAGCAGGAGAAAGGAAGGAGGAAAATATACCTTTGTGATGCTAATAGAAAGAGGATTACAGACGCGATGACCAAAGTTCATTGGTAAGAGTGAAAGCATTTCACTCAGGGTCAAGGGCAGGAAAGACAGAAAGGGAAGGTTGACCTGGAGAAGCTTTAAGGCCATGGACGTCTTTCTGGTTTAAATATACTGATGACTTTTTGCTAGTCTGGTGTCTCAGGATTCTAAACAGTCTTTTTTTAGCAGTCATGAATGTTATTCACACCTACACATGCTAAAGATGATGAAAAACAGGAGGACAGCCGGATCACATAAATGCCAGGACAAAATCAAAACAAACTGTTCTTTGGAATCTGTAATTTGCTCAACTAAACATATATTAAAGACCATTAAGTGGGTGCCAAATAGCTGTGATATTCTCCCGTGGTACGTTCAGAAAAAGCAATAACAGCAAAAAGTGTACCTACATATTGCATTTGAGGTACATCTCCCATGACACTTTCCAATCTGCCTCCCACTCACCGCTTTCAGAGAAGAGATGCTCGCCATGTGATTTTCACTTGTCCTGGCCAACAAAGTTTAATCAGTCAACACCAGAGCATGAGTCTCAATCATGTCTTGTTTATAATAAACTAGCTGCAGCCCCTAGCGACTGTAAAAATAACTTATTTTGATGTTATGGCCTTGTAGCAATCCAATGGCCAGAAGTTTAAAAAAAGCAAACATAGAAGTGAAATATGTCAATGTCCAGCACTAATAAGAAATAGAAGTGAATTTTCAAATAGTAAGTCATCTAAACTACTTCAAAATCTGATATTGTCAGTTTAAAATACTTTAAATACAACTTAAGGGCTATTGACAGCACCTGTGCTAAATATCCACACAACCTTACAATCAGAAAGAAAGAAAAATACTATATATAAGTGCTTTTACCTAATTTTTGTCTTGCAAAAAACATGCACATACATACAATTCACTGCCGTTTTTAACTGAAATTAAAGGTGGGGTACGCAGTAGGGGTGCGCTGATCTGATATTCAGGATCGTATCGCTCCGATACTGGCATTTTCTGCTGGATCGGGGTATCGGTCAGACAAGACCGATCCAAACCCGATATAGTGCGTATACTATTCTGTGATGTTATTAAGCCCCACGAACATTATAAAGCACAATAAAGTTTTCGTGCACTATATTTCAAGTGTTCTGAAGTGGTATCATGTGAGGTACAGATGAATATTCAAGTCAAGTTCACGTAAACTCTTCTCTCCGCTGCATCCGTCTGTTATCCTCCATTCAGCATTCAATGCGTGTCGCGCTCAGTTACGACAGTCAAGACTATGAACATCTCTCTAAGATGATTAAATGTTCCTAATGTTATACTTGATCTGTAAATAAAGATAAATGGTTTTGCATAAAATTAATTTATCTTGCTGGAGTTTCGTGATGTTTCTAAATTTTGCGAAAAATTTCTACCGGATATCTGGTTAGTTCACAAGACTGGAGTAGAGAGCACTATGAATTGTTCATCACGAGCACAGTAACTGAAATTGAAAACTGTTAAAAGAAAAGGCTCAATAAACTAACGCACATATTTAATACACTACGCATCAATATCTCTTCACTTTGTGCTTTGAACTTTTCTTTGCGGAGCGCTGTGATTCCGAGTTGCTTCAAGCACATCATTCTGCGCATGGTATGCGCATAAGCGCTTTGTGCCGCTCTGTATTAGCAGCCTTTAGTATCATAATACTTTTGCGCAATGAAAGATTATTAATAGCCTTTCTTGTTTGTCTTATCTATCATATGTTGACTACTATAGTATACAGGGGCACCTTAAGATAACCAGAGGCCCCTGGGCTACAGCTTACAGTAGCCCCCCCCCTTCCCTAGATAACTTTTTTTTTAAAGCTTCCTGACAATTATTTATGGGAAATTTCGATTTTTGTTCCTTGTTGATATGCCAGTTAACATTAACAACACTGTTCTGCGTAAAATGGGAACATAAGTGAATATGCAAATTAATTATTTTCCAGAGGTGGCGCTTGTGGAACAGTTACATAAAGTAAACATTATGTTATTACAGGCATTATCCGGAGGTAATATGAAAAGAAAATGCCATCAAAACTTTCCTGGCCGAAATGTGAGTTTACAGGTATGATTTAAACACCATAAATTACACAAAATATTAATTATTCATCATCAGTAGATTGAAACAACACTTGGCAAGTTGGCATAAATGTGAGCTATTTGGTGATTGCGAACTGCGTTTTTTTTTTTTAAATGTGCTGTGCTCGCGCTTAATTAAATCTATCATAGCCGTTCAAAGTTTAATGACCACATTTAAACAATAGGATGATTCCTATTCTTCCATCCCTAGATTTGAGATTTTTTTACAGTCTATGGTTGGAACACAGTGACTGAATCTAAAACCTTCAGCTGACGCACAGATTAGCCTACATCCACGCAAATCACTGAACTCGCACTGTATGACGTTACAGAAAGTTAACCAGTCCAGCTCTTTTCACACAGCAGTGTTGTGTTTCTTGTTGATCTGCACATTAACAAAGACACTCTCGTGCTGGGCTTTACTAGCGCATGCATTGTGTATTCCGCAGCTGCTAGTATATCGGTGTAATACATGGAACATACCAACTATACAAACTGTGTGGGGGAAACTTAAACTGAACCATTCGCTATAAACTACAACCAGGGCATCGCTGAAAATGAGTGTGTGAGTTTGTTTACAAAATGCTATTGTCACTGCTGCAAATTCCCATATATTCAAATAATTATTCAAAAAATTATATAATTTCCTTGCAGCCAGTGGGCCCCCTTCCCAGTGTAGGCCCCTGGGCTTCAGCCCGTTGAAGCCCGTGCATTACTGCGCCCCTGACAGTATATATTTATATATAAATATATTACTTGTTTTTCATGAATGTATTTTACAACAATACAAAGAGCAATGTGTAGGCCTACCAGATATAGTCCTACACTTATTCATTTTTATTTGTTACCCACTAAATAATATATTTTTTTCACTAAAAGTTTAGGATTTTATAAAATTGTGCACTCATGATTTTTCTAGAGTAACTTTTGCTACTGAATTATCCATTAACCTAGTTTATAATATTATTTTTGTCATAGATTATGATTATATATTTTTTTGTTTGCTATCTTTCTTTATAATGAAGCTGTCTATATTTAGTGTTTTGTGTGTAACATACAAAAGAGTGATGATCAGTTCAACACACGTTGAGGTATAGAAATTCTACACTGATTTAAAAAAAACTGTGCTAGTATCGGATTGATATCGGTATCGGCAGATACTCTAAATTTTTGGTTTTGGATCGGTATCGGTTCTGAAAAAGTGGTATCGAGCAAGCCCTAGTACGCAGTTTCTGCGCTAAAAGTGTCATCTAGTGGAACTACAAAAACAAAGCACATTTAAAACAACCTTCACAAACGCACCTTTCGCGCCTTACGCCTCCCCCAACTCAAGCATCACAAACACAGCTCTTATGGGTCTATAAAAGTGAAGGCACGTCTCAACAGCTAAAATGAGGCTACTTTCAATTAAGCGTCCAACATATTAGGAATACTTTTAACTTAAAGTTTAGCTTAAGTTTAAGCTTAAGAGAAACGCTGCGAGATCATCGTATCGATTCAAACCCAAACATTCCAGCAAATTCCTCCATCTTATAAAAACACTGCCAGTGTTTACCCTTGATTTACCCCGTTGTCTTGAATTTTGGCTTGCGCTTCTGTCAAAGAAATAACTGTCTAAAACAACCCTCTGGCTCAGCTTGCTACAGTAGCCACGCCCCAAACTCTCATTATTGGTTGCAAATGCAAATACATCGGTTGACAGGCCGGTAGGACATCCTAACATTGCATCCAGACTGAATGCAGTGATTGGACGAACATTTTACTGTCCTGAGCCTTCCGCAGAATATATATAAATAGACCACTTTAATTACTGATTGCTTTCAGGCTGTAGAGACTTTCAACCAGTATAACAAAAAAATATTTATAAAACAGTATCTATTTTATCTATCTTTAACATTACTTGCAGTGAGACACCAACACTTTTTACATAAATGATGATTACCAGAACATGAGAAATTGTTTTCTTGAAGTAAAAATAAGACTATTTTTAATTGCTATTTTTTCATATGTCCTTAATATCACTTTCCATCCTTTTGTAATATTTCTTGCATATTAATGTAATATTTCATGTAATCTAATTCCCAATCCCTCACTATGCAGTGTTTAACTTTAGATCTTTATTTACATCCTGTTAGACGCCATCCTGTAAGGCATCCTGTTCATGTTCTTGCCATTGTGTAAATAATCAATTTATAATTAATAAAGTGTCTGAGCTTGAGTCTGGCAAATCCTTTTATAGAAAGTCTTCCTTGAACACAAACATTTATTTTTTAAAGCTACAGAGCTCAGAAGGTACTGCGTTACAGAAATGACCGAGTCCCACTTTAAAAGCATGATTTAGACAACTTTAGAGATAAAATAATAAACACTTTATCATTGAATAGTTCAAAGTGCTTTAAAGGTGGCCATGGCATACCTCCAGGAGCTCGGCTGTTTTCGGAGTGAAGCGTAAAGCTGTATCTTTCTTTTATAAATCTGATAAAACCAGGACTCTTCTGAGATATGAAGGATGCAATACTACTATATAGGTACTCAAGATTAACATGAGATTGGCCGAAACTGTGTGTTATGCCCCCTTTAACAAAAAATGAATGAATAAATAAATAAAATAAAAATACAAGATTCACATTTCTGTTTTTAAACCTACAGAAAGTTTGTGTGTTCAAAGCCACGGTGTAGCTCAATATCTGTCTGATGAAACATGCAGGCTGCTTGTGATTCTGCAGCACCACACTACAGCCATATACCTACACATCTCATCATATCCAATGACAAAGCTGAGAAGTTCACAAAAAAACTGGTGACTTGGAGAAGCTGAGCATTCAGACATATCTAAAGATTGGCATAAGGAATCCATTTAGGAAACAGGAATAAGAAAATGTCTGCAATGGAATTTGAGGCCACTCTTTTTCAATATAACCTGACAGGAGAGAAATTATGCTTTCTCAGTCAGACATTAAGAGGTTGTGCTGGGAATTTCAACTCTGCTCAGTGACCATCTATGACTGCGCATTAAGATCATGTAGCTACAGGGAGAATGTCCCGTCTTTACCTCTATGACCCAAAAGGAAGGATTGTGACTCAGCTGTTAATATAAGGCTGGTGGCATTTTTTAGAGAAAGTTATTTCAAAGCATATATAATCTTGGATGACGCACAGAGGAGATGCACAACAACACCGCAATGCTGCCGGATATGTCAACAGTCAAAAGTTAATTCTCGCTGCGTCATCTCAACTTCACCTCAACTAAATGACCAGAAATGACCCAATATATCCAGCAAGAGCCAGTTATCTCAAGAGCTTATGCTGATAAGTTTTACATCAGAGGTTGTATTAAACTGAACACTTGCATTATTTACCAAAAAAAAAAAAAAAAGACGAATAATCCAAGATACTGTTTAACATTTTGATAGATAAAAAAATAAAGTACCCGGTCTGTTGCATTTGGCTACTCTAAAAACAATCCCACAGTAAAGGATGCTAATAAGGATTAGAAGTGAGAAAAAAGGGAAAAAATTAAGTTTTAAAGTGCCCCCTTGGAAATAGACTGAGAGAGAGATGTGAGTAAAGATTTGGGGAAAGAAAATAAATTTTTAAGTGTAGTCCAGTGGAATAATTCAAGAGATATTGTTCATTAAATCGGATGACCAGATTGCATGACTGCAACATCTGTTGCCTTTTCCACATTGCCAGAGTAGAATAAAAAGAAAAATGCAAGAGAGACTAAAAGAGCCCTGGCCAAAGAGGTTTTTGTGATATCAATGTCACATTTAAAATGCCAGGTGTTACAGTAACTTAGTGGAGGGTGAAATAGAGCAGAACATTTCAGTCCCAATATTTATGCACTGTAGTGTAACCTGTGTTTTATGTATTACATATTACAAACAAATAAACAAACAACAACAACAATAATAATAATAATCACATTCATATTAATAACAAAAAAACCTCACCATTATGTTTTCACTGACTTTATAACATTTCTTATGAAGGTGCACTTTTTTTTAATTAAACAAATACAAATGTATAACATTTAAAATATATGATATAACATAACTAACAATTAAACACTTTATTTTACATTTTGGACAGTTTTACACATCACTTTTTTCATATACTTTTGTTATTATTTTATTTAATTTTATAAATGTTATATTTAAAACAAATAATGTAAAATTTAAAAATTTTAATGATAAAATTGAACATTATATACCATTTTTCCAAGTGATGTCTGACTGTTAGCTGATCAAAATAATAATAATAATAATAATAATATCTGGTATAAAAGAGTCCAATGTATCGTCTGCATACTATTACACATGGTTCCAATGTATATGAGTTATTCAGGCTTGATGTTCTTTTCAGTCTTTATTAAAAGGGAGAAGAATTACTTCAGTAGAGATTAAGCCATTTATCTCAACCTGTCGGAATGGTAATCCTAATAAAACTGCAAAATATATTCATGCAATATAAAAGTCACTTAAATCAACCCTATATCAAAATACAGGTTACTACAAACCAATCTGTAATCATCCACTTACAGTGGGGCAAAAAAGTATTTAGTCAGCCACCAATTGTGCAAGTTCTCCCACTTAAAAAGATGAGAGAGGCCTGTACTTTTCATCATAGGTATACCTCAACTATGAGAGACAAAATGAGAAAAAATCCAGAAAATCACATTGTAGGATTTTTAAAGAATTAATTGGTAAATTCCTCGGTAAAATAAGTATTTGGTCACCTACAAACAAGCAAGATTTCTGGCTCTCACAGACCTGTAACTTCTTCTTTAAGAGGCTCCTCTGTCCTCCACTCGTTACCTGTATTAATGGCATCTGTTTGAACTCGTTATCAGTATAAAAGACACCTGTCCACAACCTCAAACAGTCACACTCCAAACTCCACCATGGCCAAGACCAAAGAGCTGTCAAAGGACACCAGAAACTAAATTGTAGACCTGCACCAGGCTGGGAAGACTGAATCTGCAATAGGTAAGCAGCTTGGTGTGATGAAATCAACTGTGGGAGCAATTATTAGAAAATGGAAGACATACAAGACCACTGATAATCTCCCTCGATCTGGGGCTCCACGCAAGATCTCACCGCAACATCTCGCAAAAATCCCAGAACCACACTGGGGGACCTAGTGAATGACCTGCAGAGAGCTGGGACCAAAGTAACAAAGGCTACCATCAGTAACACACTGCGCTGCCAGGGACTCAAATCCTGCAGTGCCAGACGTGTCCCCCTGCTTACGCCAGTACATGTCCAGGTCCGTCTGAAGTTTTCTAGAGAGCATTTGGATGATCCAGAAGAGGATTGTGAGAATGTCATATGGTCAGATGAAACCAAAATAGAACTTTTTGGTAAAAGCTCAACTTGTCGTGTTTGGAGGAGAACGATTGATGAGTTTCATCCAAAGAACACCATACCTACTGTGAAGCATGGGGGTGGAAACATCATGCTTTGGGGCTGTTTTTCTGCAAAGGGACCAGGACGACTGATCCGTGTAAACGAAAGAATGAATGGGGCCATGTATCGTGAGATTTTGAGTGAAAACCTCATTCCATCAGCAAGGGCATTGAAGATGAAACGTGGCTGGGTCTTTCAGCATGACAATGATCCCAAACACACTGCCCGGGCAACGAAGGAGTGGCTTCGTAAGAAGCATTTCAAGGTCCTGGAGTGGCCTAGCCAGTCTCCCGATCTCAACCCCATAGAAAATCTTTGGAGGGAGTTGAAAATCCGTGTTGCCCAGCGACAGCCCCAAAACATTACTGCTCTAGAGGAGATCTGCATGGAGGAATGGGCCAAAATACCAGCAACAGTGTGTGAAAACCTTGTGAAGACTTACAGAAAACGTTTGACCTCTGTCATTGCCAACAAAGGGTATATAACAAAGTATTGAGATGAAATTTTGTTATTGACCAAATACTTATTTTCCACCATAATTTGCAAATAAATTCTTTAAAAATCCTACAATGTGATTTTCTGGATTTTTTTTCCTCATTTTGTCTCTCATAGTTGAGGTATACCTATGATGAAAATTACAGGCCTCTCTCATCTTTTTAAGTGGGAGAACTTGCACAATTGGTGGCTGACTAAATACTTTTTTTCCCCACTGTACATATGTGCTAAAAGATTTTCCTATATGTGATTGTTTGTAATATCAATAGAGCCACTGTATATCTGTCAATGCCATCTATCTTTGGCAGATGAATAACAACTGTCTCATTCAGAAAGCCCTCAGATTGGAGTCCTTTCGAGGATGTGATGGGGTCTGGCAGGTGATTGATGTCTTTAATTATCATAGAATGTAAAAGTAGGTAGATTACACTCACATTTCAGGACTTTAAACATTGCCTCTGTCACACCGACATTAGTCACCGCTCCCTGGTAACTTCCAGCACTGCATTACACTGATAATAAACTCTGTATTTGGACCAAACATATGTACTGACGTACGGATGAGAGGGTAGTAAGCATTGCTAGAGCTAGTTAGCTAGAACTGCTGCAGCTAAGAAAGCCTGTGCTAATGTCGCCTGCTGAGAAACAAGATGGCAATTAGTGTCCCATGGAAGCTGGCGGCATCAAAACAGACATTAAATAAATACTATAGTCTCACCATATATTTACCTATTGTGACAGTTGTAATTATATTATGTTAGCTGCAATGGGACATTTATTCTGTAGAGTTTGTCTTTGGAGTCAAAGCGTTCATTAGGATCAGACAGCTTCGTGAATCACGCGTTGAGTTTCCTATTTGTCATTCCTAAAGTCCTGAGTTTGAACCCCGTCAAGAACAAAAATAAATCATTAAATAGCCTCAACTACAATACAGTAGGGAACAGTTTAACCATTCAGCTGGGAAATCTTTGCTTCAAAGCGCCGGGTTTTAACAAATAGCATTAACTAATAAAGCTGAAATGGCATCTTTACAATGTCATATACAGGGGTTATAAAGCCTTACCATGCATCCCCAAGCCAATAAATCTATAGGATACGTGACCATAAAAAGCTCGCTGCACTATTCTCTGAGACGTATTTCTAGAAAACAGCTGAACATGGCTAATCAAGGAAGCTATTTTTATTTAAATGTGCTTAGTGACAGCTTAAATGCTTGTTTAAAAATGTCTGACATATTATGACTTAGACCCAAAACACAACAATATACAGTGATTTCAGGAATTAAACTAATTATACTGTAGTAATCCATACAGTTTTATAGCACAAATATAAAACAGTCATGAATATGAAATAGCTGATGGATATGTTCATTTGTATGCAAACATATGAAATCAAGTTATCACAGTTAATAATGGTTGCATGCAAACTTTGGCTTGCTAGACAAGTACAAATAGATCTTAATTTATCAAAAAGTGTTTTTATGTCTAAACGTTGATGTATAAATTGACAGTTCCTCTTTGCACAGCTGAACCTAACTGACTAGCAGCTATTTATCAACCTCATGCATCTGTAACTAATAGCAGTGATGTTGCTAACTCCACAATATTTTTAGAAGAATGACAAAAGCTCAGCTGTTTTCAAACATGCGCTGTGCCTTGTTTTCAATCAGAGGAATACACACGCGTGTGTCGTGGTACTCTTTTGAACGCGTGGTGGAGACTGACAAGGAAGAGAAGAAAATGTAGAATAAAGTCGTTATTGATGTTTTCATTGCACACAAAAAGTATTCTCGTAGCTTCATAACATTACAGCTGAACCACTGATGTCACATGGACTATTTTTAATAATGTCCTTACTACCTTTCTGGTCCTTTAACGTTTCAGTTGCATTGCTGTCAATACAGGGTCAGAAAGCTGCATATGTATATGTATATA
>NW_015505364.1:674367-752851 GCF_001515645.1 Sinocyclocheilus grahami
ATATATATATATATATATATATAGCAATTAATATTACAATTAAAAAACACAAGAAATATTCACAATATAATAATGCAAGGGACTGACAAAACCAGAGCAACCTCATGCTATATAACATATATATCATATCTTTTGAGTGACTTGTGTGTTATTGTTGTGTTATTATAGTCTTTAATGTTGACTGATGGGAAGCATTTTCAAAACTGTGACATGGCAAAATGATCGAGCCCGCTCTTGTCACTCTCTTTGATTTATGCTTGCCATTTTATGTAGCTAATCTTTCATTTGCACTAAAACCTATGTGCACCAAAACCGCCTGTTCTGAATCAGAATCAGAATCAGAAAGAGTTTTATTGCCAAGTATGTTTGCACATACAAGGAATTTGTTATAGTATCACAAGCTTCCAGTACACGGAGACAACAACAACACACAGATAATCGAAATGAGATCTGAATAAAATACACATGCATAAACAAACCACAAAAAAAAGAGTGCATGAGGGTGCCTGCTAATGAAGAAATTACCTCTGGGATACACTCAGGTCAACACTGCACAATCACAGTCAGCAACAGCAATAATAATCATTCCGTAAAAGCAATGGCTCCCCTACAATGTGCAAATTGCCTCCCGAAATATTATTTGGATTCATTTATTAGTTGCACTGTCGCACAGAAACTCGCCGCTGCTTTAACAACCCTAACAGAGCATCTCCACAAATCACCTAAATAACAAAAGATCCCTTCAACAAATCTGCAGTATTACCAGCTTTAATCTTAACCAGTCAGCTGAATTAGCCGAGCAAAGCCACAGCCTGTCAGGTTGGTGCTAGCTTTATAAATGCTGGTTTAAATGCTGAAGCTGACTCCTGTGCAAAGTTCAACGAGGAGATGTTGACTATGCCAGAATATGGCTATAGGCAAGGCACCCTGTCTCTTGGGATCTCTTCTTTCTAAAAAGCTTGAATAAACAAGCACCACAAAGTCGAAAAGTACAAACAACACTAGAAAAAAAGTAGCAAGTGGTGAAAAAAAGCTGATATAGAATTTGGTAGAGGGGAAAGAGAAATGTCAGACTCTGATAGGGAAGTGGAACATTTTTACGTGCATAGGCAGCTGGAGTTTCTTTTCTTTACTCTGTTGACTGACAAAGTCCATTTTGGTTCTGCTGTTCATTTCTGGAGTTTGGAGATGTTCTGCACGATAGTCTGACATATTGACCTTTCCCATCACAACAACTATGGTCTTCACTCACAACTCTGAAAACATAAATCATACTGCAAGAGAGAGATCTATCAGTGGAGAGGGGCAGATCTGGATATGTTTGCACCAGGATTTAATAAATAGTTATTTTGGTTGCATCATTTGTTAATAGGTTAGATTAAACCTCTTTTACAGTGGACAAAATCACAACAAATGAAAACAATAACACTGTTACAACTTGCTCTTAAAGAAATGGCTCACCCAAAAATAAAAATTCATCATTTCACCCTTGTATTGTTTTAAACTTATGACTTTATTTCTTCTGCAGAACCCAAAAAAAAGATATTCTGAAGAACTGTTTTCGTCAATAAAGTCCAGGGTTGTTTTGAACTCTCTGAACTTTCACTGTGTGACGAGTGGGGTGGGGCTGAGAGCCGTGGGAACGGAGCGAGGCCGGTGGAGTAAATGATAATGCGAGACACCTGCATCACTCACCGGTCTCGAGTCCCCCGGAGGAGCTCCAGAAGGATAAAAAGAGGAGTAACGACAGTGAAGGACGAGAGAGGACCAGGCCTGGACTATTTATGTTGTTGTTTTGTTATGTTTTATGTGGCAGTCGTCCGTGAGGGGCTGACACTTTTACTTTCGTTTTGTGTTCATTCATTTGTTTATTAATGTTTTATGTTTAAATGTTCGCCGGTTCCCACCTCCTCCTTCCCAATCTACAAACTTTTTAGACAAAAACAGCTGAAACATCCTTTAAAATACATTTTCCAACTTTCTGTCAACTGTAATTTATAAAATTGCATGGAGTACATACACAGAAAATATATATTATTATATTAGTATTTTTATAGATGAATATTTAAATATATAAATGATAATCCTTAAGGAACTAGTATATATAGCCTTAAGGAACTATTAGGGCTGTCATCGTTAACGCGTTAACACATGCGATTCCTTTTACAATCCTTAACGCGTTAAAATAATTTAACACAATTAACGCAAAATTACTGAAGCACAATTTCTATTCTAACCCTTTAACCCAATTTTGCTACTCTGCTTGCGATTGGATCATTTTAAGCTGCTAAACTCCGGGAAACTTTTCAGTCCAATGATCCAGTAAGCGAATGCATTCAAACAATCCGTCTTCTTTCATATGTGCTTATATGGGCTCCTTATATCATTTGGTTATTTGGTGTCCTTTTGCAGTTTCTAAGTGGCCTTTTTTGGAGAGACATCTACATTTATCTTGAAAAAAGCTTGCAGAAAATATAGATTTTTGAGAATCTACTCAAACTCTTTTTTTAAATCTGCTACTACATTTTATTTTACCTTCATCACCACATGGGAAAATGTCTAATCATAAATGTCTAAAGCTGTGGTTCTCAATTCCAGTCCTCGTGAACTTCACAGAATATTCCACCATGATTCCAGTTCAAAGGGAGTGTATATGTTCCATTCAAAGGAAAATTGTATTTATTTACAGAGCTATATTATGTCACACTTCACACATCTTTAGTAAGTTTCGTCTATGTGTGAAGACACTGCAGGCCGTGGTGTTGCGCAAATCCGTGAATGAATGTTCCGAAGTAAACTTCAATGGATTCCCTCAGCTCAGGAAAGAGGGAGCAATGAATACAATAGTTCTTCAACCAGCACACATTTAGCGATTATGCCACAGAGCTCAAACCCTTCAACATTCACCGCTAATATAATATAATCTCATTTGGTTGCTCCTTCATTACCTTATACACCTGGCGAATCTCTTGAGCCAGCTGAGGCAACGCACCAGCAGCCCCTTTCACTTCCCTTTAGTTAGAACTTCAAGCTTAGAGAACACAGGCACCTGAAATGTGAGCCTATGTTTGCAGTGGAAAGGGAGAGGGAAGCACTGGGAGGGTTAGGCGTTGTATTATCCCCATATCTTTTATTCAGTGAAAGTGAGTGAACTCGGCTTTCTCCATTCATCAGAAAGCAACAGAGAGGAAAGGCACAATTCAGGTGGGATTCCTCCCTGTACATCCATAACCCCACAACAAAAACCCTCCATTGTTGAGCCACACCGGCGGACCGGCCCTAATGTAAGGGGGGTTAAAGTAGTGATTAGTTGATATTGTGGCTCTGAGGGCCTAATGAGCTGTTGGACTCTAAATGGATCGCACACTTGAAGCAAATCAATATATTTTCCACCATACCAGTTGAGTAAGGGATTTCCTAAGGGAAGCTGAGGTAGGTATGTTTACCACATACATTTCAAAATCATTGCTATCAGCTCGGTTACATGGATCACAAAAGCGCCATCCATGATTGCCACACGTGGAGATCAATATCATAGAATAACATTAAAATCAGTGGGAATGTATGCTCATTAAACTGGCGGAGAGCCAGTCAGCTTGTCTCCACTATAAGGCTATTCTCGTTTGTTGTGTTTCCCGAAGCAGTTGGACAGGAAATTGAATAGGGAAGAGGAGGAAAAACAAAGTAGAATGGATGTTCTTGTTGGCGGCAGTGACCCTTTTGCTTCCCGTTCAATCCTCCAGTCCAGTTTCTACTGAATCGTAACACGTTCATGCAGCTCTGTTGTTGGCAAGCGCTTTTATTTTCTCTCAATTTTTATTTTCCTGCGAATCTGAAGTCTCTGTGCCTCACTCACTCAACAAAATTATTAGAGCATTCAAAGCGCATCGCTGACAGAAAATCTGCTCTCCTGACTTTCGGAGTTATATGACAAATGAAAAGTGATTTCTGTGCCTGAATTTCGGCTCAGAGGAAAGATTTGTTTCATGGCCCATTGGTGAGCTAAGCATGTTTCTTTTTAAGCTTATTTTTTGCCATTGCTTTTGTTGTTGTTGTTGTTGTTTGTGCCATATGTCATTGGCTGAACATGTAGGGAAGTAGTGAGAAATACCTCACAGTGAAAGGTATCACCACAATCTCATTAGTATTCACAGACATTTGTACATAGCATAACATTTTTGTACAATTGGATATACACTTAAATTCATTTTTTTTTAAAGAATTGAATCCTGTATTCAGCATGGATACATTAAATTGATCAAACTGACAGTAACAAACTTTTACATTGTTGCAAAACAATAATGTTTCTATTATTAACACTGCTAATAATAAGACTTTTTTTGTGCACCAAATCAGCATATCAAAATGATTTCTCAAGGATCATATGACACTGAAGACTGAGTAATGGCTGCTTTAAATTAAGCTTTGTCATCACAGGGGGGAAGAAAATCACATTTTAAAATATATTAATAAATATAATATTTTACAAATAATATCATTTTATATAACAATACTATTTTAAATTGTAATAATATATAACAATATTACTTTTATTACTGTATTTTTAATCAAATAAATACAGCTTTGGTGAACATAAAATAGTTTAAAAAAATTAATAAAACTTTAATTGCAGTATAGATGCATTGTCAACCTCCAAAACCTTTTATATTATTTTTAAATTCCTTTTATAAACCTAAAAGTCTAACAACTGAAAACATGAAAAATGTATGTGTGCTAGAACCAGACTTTATGCATAAGATCATGTAGAAAAAAACTCTACATTCAATCATGGCGATCAGTTCACTGTCCTCTCAACGCAAACAAAGAATGCATTTTTACTAATCAGCTTCCATCAGACCTCTTTGTTCTGATGCGCACTTGGACATTTTGTCTTATGCGTAATGTTTTAATCAGTCATCCGTGTCTAATAGCTGACTTGCCTGGTTAATGCAAACAATGAGTCTATGTCAAGGAATGATCGAGCAAAAGCGTGCCACCACATAAGAGGACAGGCCAATCCATCAAATTCCTTCCCAGCATGCATCTGTACCACTCTTTAAAATGCGTAAGGTAGCTTTGGTGGAACTCAGTAGAAGGTATATAGAAAATGTATGATATCAAGCTCCGCCAAGGTAGAAAAATCAGCTGTTTGTCCAACTAACTGAATATATTTGTCATACCTGAGAAGGACAGTGAAGCAAACTGGACAATGACTACAAGAGGGGGAGGCTGTAGATTTGTAATAACCTCCATGAAAACTCCTCTCCCTGAAGAAAAACTTAATTCCTTTGTCTTCCTCCCATAAATAATTTCAGCCCAATGTCAATGTCAGTTTGTTGGACACTTTGAAACACGGAACATGACTTTTCTTACATAGAGCTCAAAGGAAACCCTGCTTGCAGTACGGTTTCTCTGGACTACAAATTTTAGATGTCTGTTTGTAGAGAAGTGGAAATGTCCACAGCTCTTCCAGCTCTCCTGAGAATCATTTTATGACTCACAAATCATAACGTACAGCAAACAAAAACTATGTATTGCTTATATATTGCTATATATAAGAAAATATATATAGCAAAACTAAAAAGCCAATTTAGAAACAAACATGGTACAAACACAAAGACATTTAGTCATAAATGCGGTGTGACTAATCACTCAGAAGTGCAAAAAGTCTATTTCACACTAAGTAGCTTTATTAAAAATAAACCGCTACTTTTAAATGGTTGTCAGTGGAGAAAGATGGTTTTCAGAACCAGTGCAGTTTGGTTATGCTAACCAGCCAAACCTTGACCCCTTTATTCTAGTGTGTTTAAAGGGCATCACCCAATTAGAACATTACACTCTGAATGAAATACATCCTGTTCTCTGACACAGCATAATTACTATAATAAAAGCGTCATGAACAGTTTGGCATAGTACATCTATGGATATGGGCCATGATTAATTGTTTAAAAAAATAGCTGCTAGATAAATGTGGCTTTTAGAATAATGTTAGTCATTACTGAGCATCATCTGCCAATAGATTCAAACATGTGTCATCTTTATCAAACAGAAGAAAAAAAATTCTTCAGGCATAAAATCTAATTAAAAAAAACATAATAGAGTAAGAAAGAGTTTTTGTCAGTATACCGAATTGGATGTTGTAGTTCAATTCTGTTCACACCTATGTTATATTAGTCCTGCATCTTTCCAGGTTTCGTGCTGTTGAAAAGTTAGTAATTACTTTAAATCCATATTGTGAAGCTAAAATTGTTTTCTTACTTCAGATAATACTGTAAAATCATCAGAAGGTAAATTCAAAGTCAATAACAGAAAAACAGTGTTTAGCAGGATCCATCACAACACTACAAAATATTAATGAATAAAATCAATTAAATTCTTGTGTCACACTTTATTTTAAGGCCCAATTCTTGCTATTAACAAACGAAGAGTTCAGATGCAAAAACCTCTAAGTGGCGTCTAAAATGTTCATCTAAAATGAACATTTTTATCAGGCTCCTATATTTATGTTCAGTTATTTCACTTTAAATGGCATAGAAAATGACCTATACATTGCCATTAAAGTATAATTACTGAACCTAAACATGCAAATGCAAAAATGCAAATTTTAAAAGAATTTCAGACGGCACTTAGAGGTGTAGTTAATGGTTCTTCAAACCATTAACTAAGACTTTTGCCTCAAACTCCTAATTTGCTGCTTATTAATAGTTAGTAAGGTAGTTGTTAAGTTTAAGTATTGGGTAGGATTAGGGATACAGAATATGGTCATGCAGAATATGTGCTCATAAACAGCCAATATGTTAATAATAGGCATGCTAATAAGCAACTTGTTAACAGTGAGAATTGGTCCCTATACTAAAATTTTACTAATTATTGTTTTTAATTATCATCAATTTATTATAAAGCCATGAAGTCATGTTTCAGGTATTTCTTCATATAGCAAGAATGTGGGAAACAATTTAAGCATGAATGTGATTCTTAATGTGAGAAGAATGAGTCATTCAACTAAATGAATATATAAAAAAGGTGTTGTGTTTGGCTACAGAAGTATAAAATACAAACTGAACTTTTCCAAGTGAAAATAAAACACATTTTCATCTGTCAATATGATTTGATCTGAATCTTAGGGGGTTTTCTACCATAATCTAAGCCAAGGTGTAAATGTGATATTTTATTGATAGAAGCTATTGAAAAGTGTTTTGTTACAGCAGGTAAAACTAGGAAAACAGTATTTTTTTAGCTCTGGCCTTACAGCATGCTTTCCATCCAATTGAGGAGTTGCTGCCTCATTGGTTTTTACAACTTCATAAAAATGACAGCTATTTATTTTTATCAAATTTACTGTAACTCTAAATGCCACTTTGTTTGCTGAACTGTGGAGGGTCGCTTGCAAATCCTGAAGTCAAGTGATCTTCAGTCCTTTAATTAGTCAGTTGGGTATGAAAAACGTTAGAATGAAAGAAGGATGGTGGAAGTGAGTTAAAGAGAGAGTTTGAGTTTGAGGGAGAGTGCAAGACGAGTGTCGAGAGACAAGAGAGATGTCAAGTCAGTCAAAAACGCCTCCACACTTCTCTATTCCACACTGGAAGGGGTCACTACAAATCAATAGTACACAAAAGAAAGACAAATTATAAACGATATGATCACATAACACAGAGGACTCCTTTTATTAATTATTTACCTCAAGTAAACCCTGGAACTGCTTTAGCTGCATCAATGCTATAGGAACAGGAATATTTCTCCTGAAACTGAAAATTCTGTGATCGTTTACTCACCTTCATGTCTGATTTTAATCTTACACAATGCTAATGAACTGCTTCAAACGACTGAATATAGTGCACAAGTTGTATGGACCACTTTTAAGCTGCTTTTGAGTCTTTTATAAAGAAAGCCTCAGTCCTCATGGGGACTAATTGCATGGAAAAGTACGAGAACTATTTTTCTTTTGTGTTCTATGGAGGAAAGAAAATCATACGGTTTTAGAACAACATGATGGTGAGTAAATGATAACAGAATTTTCGGGTGAAAATATTCATTTTTGGGTGAAATATTCCTTTTAAGCATTCCCCAGGTTCCCAGCTCAGACAATTTTTTTCCCCATGTGAAACCAGAATGCTTTGAGGTCATTATGAATAAAATTACTGCAAAAACGGAATTTCTACCTTCAATTTCCCAGCAAATAAAACCGCCTTTCACAAGGAACATGATTAAATCTGCATATGCCTGTATGTCTCAGTGACCTTTTTTTATACTCACTGACAGCCAATCATTATCGAACAATTCATCATCACTTAATAATACTCATAAATAAGCCTTAGTTACCTTGGTTACCATGTCCTTTAAGGCCAGTGAGGGGGAATTACAAAAGATTGATAAGAATAAAGAAAAGCAAGCCTACTGACTACCACTATGAGAATGACAGAAATTTGAGCAGAAATCCAGGTAGGCTTAACGATAAGACATCTGGCTCAGGAAGCAATTCCTGTCCTTGACTTTGGCTTGCTCTCACTGTATGAATTAGTTTGGGCATTCGCCTCAGAAACGAACAAGTACTTGATCCTTAGGCACATAAAAACATGGGCCAAATTTATACGTTGCAGTCCACATATGCTGTACTTGTAAAGTGCACTGCTTTATAACACTATATAAAATATTTAAAAATGATTTAATAACAAATTTTATTAGAATAAAGTAATCCGTTCTTTATATGAAAGAAGTGGCTATGCAGAAACATCTATAAACATATTCAAAGACTCTTTAAAAATATCATAAAAACAAAATGGATCATAGGGTGGAAAGGAACTGATGTTATTAATGCAGCTATGCTTCCCCACTGGTGTTCTAAATGTTCTTAAACGCTGAGGTTCTGGGAGAAAAGCCAGCACAGCAAGTCTGATACTATGACAATGGATTCACAAAGGAAAGCTTGTGCAGACAACAATACTCTGAACTGTACGCACTCAAAGGCACAATGATATGTAGTAGGTACAATGACCCAGCTATGGACAATTACTTTGGAGTGGATCCCTGGAGATGTTTTCCATCTGTGTGTTTGCTTTTACAGCTATAGATCTGTAGCACACCATTATGAGTAGAATGTATCACCATCATGACTTGTCTTTAAACGGTATTGTTTCATGAAAACCTGTAACACTTTACAATTTGTAAACATTAGCTAATGCATTAAGCATCATGGACTAACAATTACTTCTTTTTTTCTAGTCTAGCCTAGTGATAAATTTACACTGCAAAGGTGGCACAGAAGCGCTTCTGAAGTGGCATTTATGTGTCTTTATAAAGATTGTTTAATGCTGTTCAGAAGTGGCATAAATGCATTTACACTGCAATTACAACTGTATACTTTAATACTAGGGAGTGAGGTGGGTTTGAGAAGGATTTTATACTACTGTTAATTGTAAATCACATAGAATGTGCTGTATGCCGTTATTAACATTAATCTGGAATAATGCATGCTGTGAAACTACAGTATTGTTAATTTTTAGTTCATGATACCCAATGCATTTATTAAAGATATTGATTTGAAACTTATTGTAATTTATATGTGAACAAAATAGAAAATGGTTCATTTGGAAAGCAGATAATTTGTTGACTTAATATTCATGTTCTATTTGGGGTCTCAGAGAACGCATGGCCATTTTAATAGCACAAAAAAAACAAAAAAACATACTTAACATTGACGTATCAGGTTGATGCTTCACGACTTTTCCTAATCACAAGAGAACCAATTATAAACAAAATGTATTTGCATAAAATGTCCACATATCATGTATATATAATGTAATTTTTTTTAATCAACCACACAAACTGCTACCTGTATAATTCATACCATAGCCAAAAATCTTGCTTTTATTAACAGAAAAAAAGGGTTTTTAATTTCTCTCTGAGTGTCAGTGTTCGGAAGTCTACTAAACAGGCTTAAGTGACCAGGCACTTGACAGCACATCTAGCAAAGAGACCAATCCAATAAAAGAGCTAAGTATTACGGTCCCTATTCTCGCCACCCAGCACTCTAGCGCATCCACGCCAGAAGGAGAAATCAAATAAAGGAATTTGAATCGGAGCGAGTGGACTTTAAAGCTGCCAAACAATCATTTGCAGTCGCCTTGGCAGACAGCAGGCCAATATACTGAGCTCATATGCTGTCTGTCTCTCCCCAACTCATGGCTGTGTTCTGCTATTGAGATGCATGGCTGCCTGACTTAATAGCCTACATAAGCACTGATGCCTCTATGCCTGCTGGACGTTTACTGAGATGCAGGTCTGACAACACGGGCCTGTTCATCATTCTGACACTTCATAAACACAATTTTGCCTTTAATTGACAAACGAATGGATTCTGGGTGTGTCAGCCTGTCGGACAACTCTGATAGGAGGGTGTGAGGAGTGGGAGTCCGTGTGTATATGAATGTGTGGAAGCATGTGGCTGTCTGTTCATGTTGCCAAAGCAATTTAGGACTAACTGCCAAGGCCATTATTCATGTAAGGGTAATTTATTGATACTTACCTTCAGATAATCAATTAACCTCATTCTTTCACAATGAGTACTGCCCGTTACAGGAACCATCATGAACCTAACACTGCATTACGAGTTCAGGATGACTGGAACTGGAAGAACAGTTAAGAAAAAACAACAGAGATGCCTTGCATTTTTAAATGCTGTTTCGATGTTTTTAATGTTTTTTTTTATATATATATATATGTTCTTATGCTAGCAAAAATACAGTAAAAATGGTTACATTGTGAAATACTATTACAATTTAAAATTAATGTTTTCAAATTGAATATATTTAAAATATAATTTATTCCTGTGATGGCAAAGCTGAGTTTTCAGCAGCCATTACGTCAGTTTTCAGTGTCACATGATCCTTCAGAAATCATTCTAATATGCTGATTTGATGCTTAAGAAACATTTCTTACTGATATAAATGTTAAAATAGTTATTTTTAGTTAAACTTTATATTTTTGTAGAAACTGTTTTAAATGTTTTAATATATATATATCTCACTGAGTCCAAACCTTTGAATGGCAGTATATATACTATGTGTCATTTTAGTTTGTTTTTTAAATGTTCAAATCTACAGTATAGAAAATATATAAAACCTCAAAGCACCAACATATACACTTTTCCCCTTCTACATCCATACCTAAAACCTTGTCATAAAATATAAGAAATGTTTACTTTAAAAAAAAAAGTCTTTACACAACTGGGGAATGTAATTACTGGAGGAAAAATAAAATAAAAGTAAAGAATACTGCTTTGTAAATGAACAGAAAAAGTCAAAACAAGTGCAGTCTTTTTTGTTCCACTAATATTTCCAAGATGCTTCCGACAGTGATTTTTGTCTCTTTCTTTCTGCTTTTGAGTGAAAGGAGAGAGGCAGCAAGAATAGAAGACAGGATGAATGGCGTGAAACATTTGTTCTTGGTTTCCTTTTGCTCGTCTCCTGTCTGACTGCGTGGAGCTGAGCCACCGTGACAAAGGCTCGCTCAATGCGGAGACTGAGAGAGGAAGCTGGGGCATATTGGATGAAACGGGCTGGTACTGCTGGGCCTGAATAAGCCTGCATGTCTCTGCTGGACGCTGCTCTACAGGCTCTGTTCCCTTGGAAACCTGTGTCACAATCATAGACTGGAGTAAAGGCTGACAAGCACCACAATGCTCTCTTCTCTATGCCCAAGAGGGTCGCTAGATTAAGTCACCTATGACATTATCGTCACGCTATGTCAGGCATTAATGCCCCAGTGAATAGAAAAGCTATAGGCCTACCTTTCTTCTACAAGAATGGTATGAGTTCTTCTACAAACGTGCACCGGCATGAACTACCAGGATGTAGTAAATAACCTTGTTAATGAGAATATCCACAACATATCCATTGATTAGCATTAGCATTATAGGTCATGAGCCTCCTGTTCTTGTCAATAGATATCAGGGTTGACTTTTCTTTGCACTATATAATATGTAGACACGATTAAACACAATTAAAGGTACTGTGCTTGCCACTTTTTCTGTGGGCACACAAAGGGCCCTGAAATTCTTAAAGGATTTCAACAAATGGTCAGTGAAGGAGGTGCTTAAACTTTGTTCAGTGTTGATCATTAACCTTAGGATGTCAAACTAAATATTAACTGAACTATTTTATTTATTCATTCATTTCCTATTAATATAAATATTTCCAATTTGTGATTATTTTCATTTACTGCTCTATTAAAATTAAAGGTTCTTTATTGGCTTTGACAGTTCCAAGAAGAAGCTTTAACAACCACAAAACCTTTCCATTGCACAAAGGTTCTTCACAAACGCGTCTTCAGATTATTAAAATGTTCTTCACACTAAGAACTGATCACTGAAGGGCTTTGGGTTTTTTTTTTTTTTTTAAGAGTGTAATAATAAATATTAAACATCAAAATATACACAAAATTGATCAAATGAATGAATGCTATATAATGTAATGAATGAAGGATAGATGATTGTCACGTCTGTTTTGTGTTTTGGTTCACATTGGTGTTGATGTCTTTTATTTTGGATTCTGCTGTACCATGTTTCATGTGTCATGTGTCCTGTTTCCTCATTTTGATGATTATTCATCACAGGTGTTCCTTGTTAGCGCATTAGTCTGTTTTTAAATAGCCCTCATGTTCCTATTGTCTTTGTTTAGTGTAATCTGCTGTTTGGTGAGTTTGTGGTCATGCCAAGTCAAGTCTCTGTTTATCTTGTATTTGTTCATGTTTTGGGATTTTTAAACTGCACTTGGGTTCTTTACACTCGCCTTCAGTGGATTATGTTAGTGATGGGAAACCGAGGCTTTCTGAACCGTTTGAGGCTTTCATGAAATTGTGCCGAAAAACGGTTCATTACTCGAAGCTTTTTACCACAGTGTGCATTAGCGACATCTGGTGGTCAGACTCGGTTTCTCCAGCCTATCTAACGACACATCGCGGAGCAGAGCATGCCTTGAAAATTTTTTTAATCTTTGCCAACTCGTGTCATGCGTAGTCCAGTCAGTGGATTCACATATTGATCAATAATATAAAATATACAAGTGTGTGATTATAATTAATAATTGACGTGAGTATTCATTACTCGAAGCTTTTTACCACAGTGTGCATTAGCGACATCTGGTGGTCAGACTCGGTTTCTCCAGCCTATCTAACGACACATCGCGGAGCAGAGCATGCCTTGAAAATTTTTTTAATCTTTGCCAACTCGTGTCATGCGTAGTCCAGTCAGTGGATTCACATATTGATCAATAATATAAAATATACAAGTGTGTGATTATAATTAATAAACTGACGTGAGTAGTAGCAAAACTATTTTGGGTGAGCTGTTCGGGGGCTCTGAGACCCCAGCTAGAACATGATAAAATGCAATAGAGGTGTGACGTGTATTCAGTTTCTGTCTGGTGTTGAGGCTATTTTAAACTATTCTACTGAATCCCAAATAAGTGTACACACACACACACACAAACACACAAAACCAAGTCAATGTAAAGTCAAACACACAAGTCATGCGAAGTGCCGATTTTTTTCAAACCAGCGGTCCCGACCTTCCGATACTGCATGACGGTCGAAGGTTCAAACGTCATCAATCACGTGGTATTGTCATTTCGATACAAGCATCGACACAGTGTGTGATACAATAGTGCTTTGAAAACTGCATCGGAGCCTCGGTATCAATCGTCCCATCACTAGATTATGTTATGATGATAGATAGATAGATAGATAGATAGATAGATGTTTATACTTGCTGATAAACATTTATTTCCCATAAATTAAAGGAAATATTTGTAAAAAAATTAAATACATTTAGCCATGCCGTAAAAAAAAAAACGGTATTACTTCACTTTATCTTTTTCCTTTTATTTTTCCCCCAATACACGTGTTATTTTATGGGGGGAAACAAGAGCTTAACATGCATGCAAAACATTGGAAAGATAAATATCATGTCTTTGGTATAATCGAAATTATAATAAATAAACAGAAAATAACAGATCACAAGATTTGAAAACGAATAAAACATTATAAATTCTTAC
Organism: Sinocyclocheilus grahami; assembly: GCF_001515645.1. NCBI lineage: Eukaryota > Metazoa > Chordata > Actinopteri > Cypriniformes > Cyprinidae > Sinocyclocheilus > Sinocyclocheilus grahami. The sequence goes on from NW_015505364.1 coordinate 688,416, forward strand.
ACCGTTATCTACAATAGGTCGCAAAAGCAAAAACAGTGTTATGCCTGTAATTTTATTTATTTTTTTGCCACTTACTATTCTGAAACCCAGCACTTTCCCTCACCTTTAGAGGCTGATTGAAATTGCAGAAAGAGAATCTGCATATATTTTGAAGGTCCTTAGAGTGTAGCTCAGGGCTTTGCTCTCTACAAATGTGCCGGAGGCTTTGGTTCGGTGCATAGCTAATGGTCAGTGAGCCTCACTGCTTTCTTTAACTGCTCTAAATGAGATCAAATGTTTTGTTTCTCTGAAAGGCATAATCCAAGACTGCTCCAGTGACTCCAACTAATTACGCCTCTGTTTAAAAGGGGAATTAAACACAGGGGGAATATGCAAATGTTGGTGGGGGAAGAATGACAAATCAACCCAGAGGGACTCCAGATGTCAGGTGTTCCTTGAAATACGATGATCAATATTCAGGACTCATTTCCAAAAATCCTCGCAAACCAAATCCAGCGAGTGAAGTGCCTTGTAGCCATCGATTTGGGAATTACTTAATAGCTGTCATAAGTCCTCAAGAATTCATGTAGGAGACATCATGTGTGCACATCTATCAAACAAAAGAAATGCAGCTAATTGATAAAAAAAAAGACAGTATGACCCGTGACGGATGAGAAGAAAGAATAGAAGATAATACCTACGAACCTCCTCATTGACTGAATTTATTTTGTACAGTTTTGTTCATAAAACGGCTCCAATGGGAGGAAAAATGGCCTGCATAAGACTTTTCTGAGGCCACTTTATCCTTATTGGCAATCAATGTAAATATGTCATCCACGATAAATGCTTCTGTTATCTCCCCCCTAGTTGATACGCTAAACTCTATTTAATATCTAATGATCCTTTATGCATGTATACTGGGGGAGCAGTTGGATGAGAGAGACCACCAAGCATAATGATATTCATATCAGAAACATGATTAGGGTCAGATGGGTTGTGCAGCAATTCACTCCTCTGAGAGACCAAACACTGCGTGAGTGAGAATTTATTTATGTGCTTGACATCTCCAAGACGGCGCCACGGATGACCGCCTCAGTGTGGAGCTCCACAGTTATTTTAATGGTTTTATTAGTTTGTCCTGTTTTTAGTTATATTCCTACAATCAGTTTCACCAGGGACAGAATTGCTGAACATTCGGCAGTACACAACACCCAATATTTCACCAGTTTTCGACTATTCTGATGTTTTATTGGACATTGTAGTTGGCGGAGCAGTGACACTGTTTTAGGATGCGCAAGTGTGGGAAGTGAGTCGGCACGCTCGTCAAGCTCAGACAGTGCGGCATTAAAATAGCACTGCCTAGCATCCATCTGGCGAATCTTCGCTCCCTACCCAACAAAAAATTTTGAAAAAAACTTCTGCTCTCGAGGATAAATAATGACTTTTCAAACTCGGTTGCTCTGTGTTTTCATGGAAACCAGGCTGAATGAAGCCATTCTAGACAGCACACTACAACTGCAAGGCTTCCAGCTTTTCAGAGCGGATGCAGAATCAACAGGGAAATCGCGTGGCGGCGGGACATGCTTCTACATCAACTAAAGGGGGTGTACAGATGTTATAGCGTTGAAGAAGATGTGCTGTCCTGATCTAGAAGTGCTTTTCATCAACTGTAAGCCTTTATCGCTGCGGAAGTTTTCATTGTTCATTCTCTTAAGTGTTTACATTCCTCCACAAGCGTGCGTGAATGCAACGTTACCACAGCTGGCTGATCAGATCACAGACACAGAACAACAACACCCGGATTCTGTTATAATCGTTCTTGGTGACTTTAATAAAGCAAATCTCTCCCGTGAACTGCTAGACTACAGACAGCATGTTATATGTCCTACCAGAGACAGTAATATACTGGACCACTGTTACACCACAAAAAAGGATGCAGATCACTCTGTCCCACAGGCAGCTTTGGGGCTCTCTAATCACTGCCTGGTTCATCTTATACTGACCAACAGGCAGAAACTGAAATTAGCTAAACCTGTAATAAGGACTGTAAAAAGATGGACTAATGAAGCAGAGCGCTTCGACTGCACTGATTGGAGTGTTTTTGAGGCTGCAGCCACCGATCTGGACGAGCTCACAGACACTCTAATATCATGCATCACTTTCTTTGAGGATATGTGCATTCCTACCATGACTCATTTAATTTACAACAATGACAAACCATGATTCACTCCAAAACTCAGGCAGCTCCATCAGGCCAATGAAGATGCTTACAGGAATGGGGACAGTCTTATATAAACAGGCCAAAAACATACTTGCAAAGAAGATCAGAGTGGCTAAGAGAAACTACTCTGAAAAGCTGAGAATCCAGTTTTCAGCCAATAACTCTGCTTCATTGTGGAAAGGACTGAAAAATATCACCAATTGCAAGACACCATCCCCCAGCACTGTGTTGAATCAACAACTGGCCGATTTGAACGAGTTCTATTGCAGGTTTGAAAAACCCTGTCTCACAACCCACACCCATTCTGACCCTTTCTCCAGGGATCCATTGACACCTCCAGCAACCTCCCTCTCTCCCTCCTGCACTTTGGAATAGTGAAGATGATGTGTGTCAGGTCTTTTCGAAACAGAAGACAAGAAAATCACCAGGCCCAGATTGTGTTACACCAGCCTGTCTTAAATCCCGTGCTGACTAACTGGCCCCAATCTTCACACAAATTTACAACAGATCACTGAAGCTATGTGAAGTCCCTTCCTGCTTCAAATGCTCCATCATCATCATCCCCATCCCAAAGAAACCCAAAATCACAGGACTAAATGACTACAGACCTGTTGTTTAAAGGGGTCATATGACATTGCTAAAAAGAACATTATTTTGTGTATTTGGTGTAATGAAATGTTTATGCGGTTTAAGTAAAAAAAACACATTATTTTCCACATACTGTACATCATTGTTTCTCCTCTATGCCCCACCTTTCTGAAATGCGTAGATTTTTACAAAGCTCATCAGTCTGAAAAGCAAGGTGTGCTGTGATTGGCCAGCTATCCAGTGCGTTGTGATTGGCCGAATACCTCAAGCGTGTGATGGAAATGTTACACCCCTTACCATACTGTGATGCCATGTCCCGGCCGGAGCAACGAGACAACTGTTCTGGAACAGTGTTGTAAATACAACTTTACCACTGATTTCTAGTCGTGTCCTCTTTTGGAAGGCCAAGCAAAGTAGTTTCGCTTTCACAATGAAACACACAACGTCACACACGGTGAGCTTGAGTGAGCGGAGGACAGCTGGCGGATTCGATGAAGGAGCGGCCGGCGTGCTTGAGACAACCACATGTGACAACCCCAGACTGGACTCAGCTTCATCCACGGCGAAAGCCGATCCGGTGATCCACAGTGCGAAACTGATGCATTTCCTCATCGACCAGGACGGAGCAGCTCTAGGCATGACGAAGCAGATATCGTCCTCTTTTGGAAGGCCAAACAAAGCAGTTTCGCTTTCCCAACGAAACACAGCGCATTCACAACATGGCGACGGCAAAAAAAGCAATACTACAGTGAGAATAAAAGTTACGCCTTCTTTCTTTGCGTGAACATTTAGGCAGCGTTATGCAAATCTTCCCACATCGTGACATAGACATGTGGGGGCGTGTTAGAATGAGCCGTTTTAAGTAGGTGTGGTTGACTCTTAACTTTTATAAAGAATATCTCTTTGGATTTGAGACTTTAGTCTTTGCAACTTTACAGATCTTCTTTATGCGCCAAGAGCTTGTAACACTCCAAAGAGAAAGGAAAAATTGAAATCGCATCATATGACCCCTTTAACGTTTGTGGTCATGAAGTAATTTGAAAGACTGGTGCTGGTCCACCTGAAGGACATCACTGGACCCCTTTCTGGACCCCAGTAAGGACCCCAGCTTAGCGAACAGACAGGTCTGTGGATGATGCAGTCAAAATGGGACTGCATTATATCCTACAACATCTGGACAAACCAGGGACTTATGTGATGATCCTGTTTGTGGACTTCAGCTCGGCCTTCAACACTACCATCCCAAACCTCCTCCAGTCCAAATGAACCCAGCTCTCTTTGCCCACCTCTGTCTGTCAGTGGATCACCAGCTTCCTCACAGACAGGCAGCAGCTAGTGAGGCTGGGAAAATATTGGAGTGTTCCTGAGCACCACCATCTCTCAGGACCTGAAGTGGGAGTTCCACTTAGACTCTATTGTCAAAAAGACCCAGCAGAGGCTGTACTTCCTTCGCCAGCTGAGGAAGTTCAACCTGCCACAAGAGCTGCTGATACAGTCCTGCTCTGCAGTCATTGAATCCATCCTCTGCACTTCTATAACTGTCTGGTTCAGCTCATCTACCAAAACTGACCTCAGAAGACTACAGCGGATAGTCCGGACTGCTAAGTGAATCACTGGTACAACCCTCTCCACTCTCCAAGAACTGCACTCATCCAGAGTGAGAAAAGGGGCTGGCAAAATCATTCTGGACCCCTCACACCCAGGCCACGTCCTCTTTGAACTGTTGCCGTCTGGTCAGCGCTACAGAGCACTGAGCACCAGAAGAGCCAGGCATAAGAACAGTTTCTTCCCTCAGGCAATCCATCTCATGAACAGTTAACTTTACAATAAACGCAATACACAACACTATTTATACGTTTATTTATTTAGCACACCATACTTCTTATTCACATTTCCTTGCATTTGTACATAACACCTGTACACACAAAATACCATCTATTGTCTAGTGTTTTATTCAAAAATTAGCAGTATATTGCTATTTCCTATTACTTACTCTATTTTTATTATCTGTGCATTGTCACTGTCATTCTGTTTGTGCTGTGGAAGTTTCTGTCACCATAACAAATTCCCTGTATTTATAAACATACCTGTCAATAAATCTCTTTCTGATTCTGATATTTTAAATTTGTGATGCACTGTTCTACTGCTAAAGCACATGCAAGCAAGACTAAGGCTAACATAGTGTGTTTAGGATGGATATTACACACATTATTTTGGTTTTAAATCATAAAATGCAACATGACACATTGCCATATGTCATCTCATTCTACCACTTTGACAGGAGGGCAGGAGGTGAATCATCACACTCTAAACAGAAAGGATAGCTATGCCATTTGTTTCCCTCATCCTCATTGTTTTTCTGCGCTTTACTAGAGGTGAAGGTTAACATTTTTAGCTGGGAGAGTTTTTAGAGGACATTTAGGTCTTGTGAAACCAACTTTGTATTCGTGGTTCACTTCCTTGTCTAATTTTGCTCTAGGCAGTCAGTGATCCAATTGAACAAGCCATAATGGAAAACAAACAAGCTGCATTTCTGAAAATTTTCTTAAAAAAAAAAAAAAAAGACCTGTCTTGTCAAAGCTCATCTCCCTTCTGTGATTCAGATATGACATGGGAAAGGCACAGTATGAAATCCCATCATTTCTGTGTCCTAAAAGTCCTTCAGGCACATAATTCTACCTTAAGTGCACAATATGTTCAAAATAATGTCACACAGTATCACACAATATCACATTGAAAGATGGTACAATTGTATGTTATTTCCTTCTGTCCAAGTGTCAACTAGCTAACAGTATTCACATTTTAAATTTTTTTTATTAAGATTTTAGCAAATAACCATTTTATTTTATAACCCAAGCTTATAAAGGTATATTATGTATATATATATATATATATATATATATATATATATATATAAAAAAAAATAAATCAGCATTTATCTGAAATAAAAAGCTTTTGTAACATTATAAAACGCATAGTTCCGGTCCTTGATTCTGATTGGCTGAGCAAAGTTCAAAGCTGTTGTAAATTACTCTACAAACATACATCTTTTGTTTACATTTGTGTGTTGCTCGCAACCACTTTGTTGGAACCACAACCGTTTCTGAGGAACTACATTGTTTGGCTGAAGAATAATGTTTTTATTAATATCATAAAACTTTTTTTATTTTGTGAAACCTTACTACGTATATGGAATAACCATTTTTATAAAAGCAATAGTTACACCCCTTACCATACTGTGATGCCATGTCCCGGCCGGAGCAACGAGACAACTGTTCTGGAACAGTGTTGTAAATACAACTTTACCACTGATTTCTAGTCGTGTCCTCTTTTGGAAGGCCAAGCAAAGTAGTTTCGCTTTCACAATGAAACACACAACGTCACACACGGTGAGCTTGAGTGAGCGGAGGACAGCTGGCGGATTCGATGAAGGAGCGGCCGGCGTGCTTGAGACAACCACATGTGACAACCCCAGACTGGACTCAGCTTCATCCACGGCGAAAGCCGATCCGGTGATCCACAGTGCGAAACTGATGCATTTCCTCATCGACCAGGACGGAGCAGCTCTAGGCATGACGAAGCAGATATCGTCCTCTTTTGGAAGGCCAAACAAAGCAGTTTCGCTTTCCCAACGAAACACAGCGCATTCACAACATGGCGACGGCAAAAAAAGCAATACTACAGTGAGAATAAAAGTTACGCCTTCTTTCTTTGCGTGAACATTTAGGCAGCGTTATGCAAATCTTCCCACATCGTGACATAGACATGTGGGGGCGTGTTAGAATGAGCCGTTTTAAGTAGGTGTGGTTGACTCTTAACTTTTATAAAGAATATCTCTTTGGATTTGAGACTTTAGTCTTTGCAACTTTACAGATCTTCTTTATGCGCCAAGAGCTTGTAACACTCCAAAGAGAAAGGAAAAATTGAAATCGCATCATATGACCCCTTTAACGTTTGTGGTCATGAAGTAATTTGAAAGACTGGTGCTGGTCCACCTGAAGGACATCACTGGACCCCTTTCTGGACCCCAGTAAGGACCCCAGCTTAGCGAACAGACAGGTCTGTGGATGATGCAGTCAAAATGGGACTGCATTATATCCTACAACATCTGGACAAACCAGGGACTTATGTGATGATCCTGTTTGTGGACTTCAGCTCGGCCTTCAACACTACCATCCCAAACCTCCTCCAGTCCAAATGAACCCAGCTCTCTTTGCCCACCTCTGTCTGTCAGTGGATCACCAGCTTCCTCACAGACAGGCAGCAGCTAGTGAGGCTGGGAAAATATTGGAGTGTTCCTGAGCACCACCATCTCTCAGGACCTGAAGTGGGAGTTCCACTTAGACTCTATTGTCAAAAAGACCCAGCAGAGGCTGTACTTCCTTCGCCAGCTGAGGAAGTTCAACCTGCCACAAGAGCTGCTGATACAGTCCTGCTCTGCAGTCATTGAATCCATCCTCTGCACTTCTATAACTGTCTGGTTCAGCTCATCTACCAAAACTGACCTCAGAAGACTACAGCGGATAGTCCGGACTGCTAAGTGAATCACTGGTACAACCCTCTCCACTCTCCAAGAACTGCACTCATCCAGAGTGAGAAAAGGGGCTGGCAAAATCATTCTGGACCCCTCACACCCAGGCCACGTCCTCTTTGAACTGTTGCCGTCTGGTCAGCGCTACAGAGCACTGAGCACCAGAAGAGCCAGGCATAAGAACAGTTTCTTCCCTCAGGCAATCCATCTCATGAACAGTTAACTTTACAATAAACGCAATACACAACACTATTTATACGTTTATTTATTTAGCACACCATACTTCTTATTCACATTTCCTTGCATTTGTACATAACACCTGTACACACAAAATACCATCTATTGTCTAGTGTTTTATTCAAAAATTAGCAGTATATTGCTATTTCCTATTACTTACTCTATTTTTATTATCTGTGCATTGTCACTGTCATTCTGTTTGTGCTGTGGAAGTTTCTGTCACCATAACAAATTCCCTGTATTTATAAACATACCTGTCAATAAATCTCTTTCTGATTCTGATATTTTAAATTTGTGATGCACTGTTCTACTGCTAAAGCACATGCAAGCAAGACTAAGGCTAACATAGTGTGTTTAGGATGGATATTACACACATTATTTTGGTTTTAAATCATAAAATGCAACATGACACATTGCCATATGTCATCTCATTCTACCACTTTGACAGGAGGGCAGGAGGTGAATCATCACACTCTAAACAGAAAGGATAGCTATGCCATTTGTTTCCCTCATCCTCATTGTTTTTCTGCGCTTTACTAGAGGTGAAGGTTAACATTTTTAGCTGGGAGAGTTTTTAGAGGACATTTAGGTCTTGTGAAACCAACTTTGTATTCGTGGTTCACTTCCTTGTCTAATTTTGCTCTAGGCAGTCAGTGATCCAATTGAACAAGCCATAATGGAAAACAAACAAGCTGCATTTCTGAAAATTTTCTTAAAAAAAAAAAAAAAAAAGACCTGTCTTGTCAAAGCTCATCTCCCTTCTGTGATTCAGATATGACATGGGAAAGGCACAGTATGAAATCCCATCATTTCTGTGTCCTAAAAGTCCTTCAGGCACATAATTCTACCTTAAGTGCACAATATGTTCAAAATAATGTCACACAGTATCACACAATATCACATTGAAAGATGGTACAATTGTATGTTATTTCCTTCTGTCCAAGTGTCAACTAGCTAACAGTATTCACATTTTAAATTTTTTTTATTAAGATTTTAGCAAATAACCATTTTATTTTATAACCCAAGCTTATAAAGGTATATTATGTATATATATATATATATATATATATATATATATATATATAAAAACAAATAAATTAAAATATTTAATTAATTTAATTAATTAAAGATAATGTTAATAAACAGTGCATATATATCGCATTATATCAGTCTTTGCTTCAAGTTTCTTTCCATTACAGCATATTTAAGATTGTTTGTGTCAACTGTTTTATAAGAAAGGAGAGAGAGGCTGTTCTAATACAAGTGTGGCATCCCACACTCATAAAATTTTATTTGATATTGACTGTAGGAGTGAAATTTTGTGAGAAATATGAACTTCTCAATTGTACAAATGGTGCCTTTGGATATATTCCAGATGTCTTTCTGTCAAAACAGAACTATCTATCTTTATTACATGGCTCTCAAAATTGCAACCCTGCATTAGTCTGTCTGTCTCAACTGATTTTGGAATGACGTAGACCTAGTGGCTAAAGCTCAGGGCAGGTGACAGTAAATGTTGTATCAGAGTTTTGTCCTTGAGCAAAGCATTTAACTAGGGGTTTTTTTTTTTGGATAAAAGCACCTACTGAATGACTGCTTACTAAGAGCTTTTTTCTCATTACATGGCAAAGAGCCACATGTACAACACCAGGATACCGGAATATCACATTTAGGGCCTGGCTGCTGTTCTAAAGATCATGGCTAAATATCTAATAAATGTTTTTAACAATAAGGAAGTCGTTTATCTCAATAATGTTTCATTTGATTTCACTTAGTCAGCTGTATGTTCTATTACTGGGCTAAAGTATCTGGGCTCTTTGGCCCAGACACAGAGTAACAACGTATAAAGACTTTCAATAAAAATACTAAGATTCAAGGTGCTTTGTCAAATACAGCGCAAATCTTTTGACATTCCAGCAGTGGATCAGGAATTGTTAGGTTTAAGTCACCTGATAGATATGTTCCACTAACAATAAGTGTAAGATGTTATGATGAATCAATGAGGCTTTAAACACTTACAATAACAAATATTTTTTATATGTGTAAGCTGTCGAACATTAGTATGTCCTGACCATTTCGTCCACAAGGAGACTACAGGATGTACAGTAGATTGTTTTCCTCCCTCATCAACATGCATCCAGACATCTTTTCCACAAGCACACACACACACAATCAACAACCACTGGACTTGACAGTGCCATCATCATGCTAAGAATGAGACGAGAACATTTTCTGCTCCTTCTGACTAGGCAACAGACAAGGACGTGGTGGGTGAAGGCTAATTGATGAAGATATGCCACTATTCTATTCAAAATAATTAGCGCTCATAAGGTAGAAGCATTGATGGAAGAGGCCTGCTGATGTCAAACTAATTCCACACTGCTGGATAACTTGACCCTGGTCAAGCAGAGGCTTTTTTCCTATTGCAGTCTGGTAGTGTATGAAAGCAATATCCTCTAAAGCCCCAGCACATCTCCTAGGACAGGGATGAATATGTTCTGTATCTTTTGGCTCACCTCTCAAGTCTGTGGTGTCTCTACTGTCCCTGGGACAGGAGACTGTGGGGAAAGCAGGTGCATCTCCATCTGCTGAGGAGACCCTGAATCCCATTTTGTCATGAATCCATCCTACCAGAGCTCCATCTGGTGACATCTCTAGCTTTTTTCTCCATTTCCTGCATAGGCGTACTGACCAGGAGTACTTGCCTACTCGTCTACGTTGCCCTGGCAACAATACAACAAGTGTTGCCTAGTTATCAAACTCTAGAGAACAATTTCAGTAATTAATCAGCACAAAATTCATTAGCGCTTATCTTTAATACTGATGTAATTGCATTTGTTTTAGACTCTCTGGTAATTGCAAACCAGCAATTAAGATACAATTTGATAGTAAACGTGTGCCATCAACGAGTGGTAATGTGTGAAATCAATGATGGACAATGTGCAGGCAACGGTCTACTAACTAGGGAAAAATGTAAGGAAAGAAAAGAGAATCTATTTTATATATTTAAAAAATATAATCCAAAGTAATATATAATATAATACATTTGGATTTAAACCTATGAAATATAAAAATACAAATAAACAACATCTAACTGGGAAAAAACTCAGAAGAGGAAGTCCTATTCTTTAAAATAAATTTAAATTAAAAATAACATTTCTGGAACTGGTCCTACTGTAGAAACAACACTATATTACACTTTTTAAAAGAGGGGGTACACATTTACTTATAAATTAAACAATGTACAACAACCTTTTTATCCCACTTTCCACAGAAGCAGTAAAAAGGACACAGGAATTTATTGGTGAGAAAAGATGGAACTGAATCAGGACAGAACATAGGCCAGAATCTCCCAGATAAGCACCAAAACTCAAAGTGCACATGTGCTAACGGGTATACCACAAGATAATACAAAAACACTATTCCCACAGCGGCAATACTCACTTCCAGTAAATGCTTAGTCCACATATGGCCTTTAAAGACCTAATCTTTTTGGGACCATTAGTAATACTGAACTCCTGCTGATGAGTAAATAGAGCAGTTTTAACATTCCCAGAATTTTCTATTACTGTCGCTAGCAGGTGCCATGAAAAATGTACAGCACAAAACAGTTCTTGCAGAATATGTCTACAACCTCTTAAAAACTATACACTGCACAAATTGCTTTTCCTCGTATAACCTCTGCTTCAGTTTTCTGCCTTGAGGTTAAGACCAAATGGCCATTAGCAGCAGCTGATGTTGTCAGCATGTGTTGGATGCTTGATGACTCAGGGGCGGTTGATAATGAGCTCAATTGTGGTGTTTTTCGCCTCAGGTGGGGCAAAGGTGAGAAATGTGATGGTTATGCTAATTCAGGTCAAGATCCTGAGTCTGGTACTCAGTGAGGATTAAAGGGCCAGGCACCCTCAGGGACTCCAATCTCCACCCCTGCGTGTAAAACTGACTGGATTGTCAGAGTGCACCAAGACAGAGACAAGACAGAGCATCTGGGTCTTTGATGGGCATGGGTGGCAATCAGACGACTGTACCAAGACCAGTAGACCATGCTCCGATCAGTCAGTCTGACAGAAATCACGTTGATCTCAAATGTCGTTAGAGACCTCGCTTAAATATATGAAGTCAATAGTCATTCTGGAGGCAGCGAAATCAATAGGCTCAAGACCGGCATGGAGGGATGTGATCCAACCATGCCTTCAACATCAATCTGCCATCTGAAGCATACAAAGCATTACCACAAAGTGCTTTAAAGGAGACAAAGATTGAAAACAACTATATAGCACCTTCAATTCACACTTTTTCCACTTCATTATCTATTAAATCCTGCTTAAAGTACATAAAGTGCACACTTGCATGCCTCCATATTAATTTAGGCTAGCATACTTGCTTTAACACTCCTTAAGTCACATTAATTTCAATTAATAGTAACCTGTTAGCTTAGCACAAGTAGCATGATTTTAATTACAAAATAAAAGTAACTCCTATTATTGCAGTGGTGAGTGCCATGGCGTCTTTAGAGTATTGTTTATTGCACTGTGCTAAAGTGTTCCCTTTGGAGCTGAAGGTCAGGTGTCTGCCTCCCAGTCAGGATGTCATCCAGCTCACATTGACCTACTGCTGCTGCTTGTGCAATGCCATCAAATCTGCCTGGGGAGGGGAAAAACTCTGGCAACTCATTTTTGCTTGAAAATGTTGTTACATGAAATCAAACAAATAAAAAGTATGGTGCGGCACAATTCTGGTATAAAGTCTACATAAAATAAAAATTAGAACTCTCTTTTTTTTCTAAATGCTTGTTTTTAACTTATTGTGAAAAGTTCATCCATGTGTATGTTTCATATTTAAAATGACAATAACCAACTCAATTTTTAATCAATGTCATAACTGGATCTTGACAGACTTCTCTCTGGTAATATATGCAGGACTTCTCCAATCATTTAGTCTAGTTAAATCCACCACTGCAAGCTTGTGTTCATCTGCCTCCATTTTTGAGTGTCACTGCCACATTTCAAAATCCAATGAATAATCTGTTACACTCAGATGTACTAAAGGTTTCATTTAAGGAACAAACATCTGAAAAAAGAAATGCAATTTCAATGGCAAATGATAAGATAATTTAAATAATAAAAAATTGTATAAAACAATTCTTGCAAAAGACGTTTTCAGAGTGCACTGTGCTGTCATATAAGTCATTAGTTATGGAATCGGACTTGTGCTGTATCCTCATTAAAAGAACAAGCTCATATAAGAATCATTCGCTGGGGATTTAGACTTCACTGGTCACACTGGTCTGTTTCATGTGGTAGTTTCAGTAGTGATGTTGCGGCGCCGCTGATAAGTAGTGTGGGAAACTCTTTCAGTGTATTTTAAAATCACTGCACCTGGGTCCTTTTTACTCTATGATCCCCTGCTGAGACATAACAATCTTCCCAGAATTGCAAAAAATAAAAAATAAATCCCCATAACATATAGATCTTATTTCTCCCAAATGGGTTGGGAACTGAGAATCTATTATTTATTTTATTTTTTTAAAGGAAGCGAGTGGTTTCATTAATGGTTTTCCCACTCATGCGTATGGAACACCGATTACTTTGACTCTGATGCATATTCTCTTTCACTGAGTCAATTATAAATATGAATGCAGAACTGTATTGCTTCTGTCATAGACAGAGCATGTAGTCTGTTGTTTTACAGGACCCATCAGCTTCCTTTTTTTAGATAAAAGGCACAGATACACGGACTCCATTTTGAGGAGAACCAGGTGGGCACTTGTATTAGCCAAAACTCTGGCAGTAGGCAGACTATTTTCCTCTCTCACGAAGAGACAGAGGATCTTTTTGTGCTTTAATGCACTTTAATGACTGCATTTGTGCCGGGCCTGAGAGAGAAAAAGAGAGAGAGGCCCTTTCATTACAATGTAGAGCAGCAGAGCCGAGGTGAGCAGGACTCCATCAGCAACATGTGGAGGAAGGAGCGGTGAGAGAGAAGAAAGACAGACAGCGAGATGTGGGGAGATTGAGGAGAGCATGGCATTGCTACATAATGCGATCAGAAACAGTTCTTTTATAACCTCTCTTCACTTACATTTCATCAAACTCCTTTTCTCTTATTTCATTTCGCTTTTATTACTTGTCTGCCGAGACTGTTTTTCACCCTTCACTGTGGATGGATGTAATATTTATACCTGTCACACACTACAAGGGCCAGAAAAATCCCCAGCAGAAGAGACGCAATGGGGATACAATGTTTGGTGGCTGTTGTCAGCAAAACCTCAGCACAATGTGATTCCTGACCCTCTCTAAATCTCCTCATATCTTCGAACTGGCACAAGAAGGAATGCTGCCAGATAGCAATCTCATTACTGACCTCTATGCGGTGTGTAACAGCATACACACACACACAGTCTGGTTTTCATGTGTAATAGCGTTCCATTAAAACACACATGCACATTCATCCACACACAATCGCCACATGCAGAAATCGATTAGCTCGCAGGAAGTCTCTGCCCACGTACCCACTGCAAACCATGCCAAAGTCAGCGCCTAGCGACAGTGACACATTGATGATGGCATTACCATGGCAACATACTCCTCAGGTCTCCTGCAGCAGTGAAGTGAGAGCTTTGAATACCCTGGACAGTATTTTCAAGTGATAGAGATCTTTTGGAAAGCAAAGTATCAGCTGGGTCACACTCTACTTCCTACTGCTCTGCCAAGTCGAACGGGAGACTGACAAATAATGAACAAAATGCAATTAAAAGAATATTCTGAGTTCACTACAAGTTAAATTCAGTCAACAGCATGCATGGCTTAATGATGGTTACCACACAAATTCATTTAATTAAAAAAAAAAAAAGCAGAAATTGAGGTTAAACAGACACATTTGCAATGGAAGTGAAATTGGCCAATTTCTAGAGGGTTTAAATGCAGAAATGTGAAGCTTATTATTTTTCAAAAGAGCTTACATTAATTATTCTTTTTTAAACTTGAGTATTATTTGAGCTGTAAAACCATTGTTTTTTTTTTGTGGTATTACAGGGTTTGTGCTGTTATGACTACAAAGCTTTAAAATTGGACATAAATGTACATAGAAAAGGTTAGTAAGCATATTTTTTTACACTAAAAGTCACAACATAGGCTCATTGGAAAAACTTGCTTCTACCTACATTTTTGCAAAGCTACAAAAGCGTACCTATACATACAGTTCATTGCAATTTCCAGCTGAATAAACACTAGAGGCATTAAAATGACAACAATGTTTATTCCTTTTCATACAAATAATGATTACAGGAGCAGATTATAGATTAATAAAGACTTATAAAAAAGCAAATGCGATTTATGTCATGTTTGCTTTAATTAACACTACAAAATATTTAGGTTTAGGGTAGGGTTTAGTGTACAGTAGGTATTATGATATTTCCCTCTTGCTCCACTCACTGGACATTTCATTTCCAAACTACTGCGTAAAATAATCAGCGAAGTAAAATTTTGCCAGATTCATGTTCATCTATTTAAAATAAAACTGAACATGTTTTTAGCACTGGATATTTCGCTTTGAAAGTGTCGCAAAATGTGCAAGAAGCAATGTAATATCATTTTGCAGATATGTCATCACAGGCATGTTTTTTTACAAAGAGCCTGGGTTGTGAAATCATGTTAACATTGTTTTTGTCTTGTGTCTATAGAAACAATGAAAATTTGAATGTGTCGTTACTGTTATAGTTGTTTTGTAGACTCTGCTATTCAGTTAAATTTAGAATGATTTTTAAAACTATATTGTTATCATTATTGTTATCGTCCTTGGTGTGAACGGAATTTCATAAATACTACTGATTGAGCTTACCTTGTATTGAACCCAGAATTTAAATACACCACATAAGATTACATAAAGCTCTCGTTATCCAGGTCAACATTTTATCCGTCTCAACAAGACACAGCAGAATGTCATCTGTTTTCTTTTCCCGCCATCTTCCATCACAGGCACTTCATATTGGCACGATCCCTCTGGCCGTCACATGGAGAGAAGTTAATTCAATTAAGAGACGTGAAAGTTTTTTTATGTCCCAAGCCCAGGGTGCTATTTATTGCATCTAACAAAAGCCAAGGAACCCTCTGGACTGCATATCCTATAATATTAAAAAACATCCTGACATTAAAACTCAACAAAGCAATCATCTCTCTCCAGAGACACTCTCCTGAGAAGCAGAGAGCCAGTAACATGGGCCCTGGCATTTAGAGTCCTCCACCGCTGCTGTGGCGTGAGCAGTGCTGGAGCATTTTTAATTAAATAAACTCAGACTGGGTTGATATGCTCTGTTTTGAAAAGTCACCTCATTAGTTTCAGCAGGAAGAGGCAGGACTTAGGCAGAGCCTGATTATAAACACTTTACGCAGCCTGGAATCAATTGAGATAAGATGGAAGAGCAGACGGTAGTGGTTAGGAGTTTTTTTTAATGGTTTCCATACCTGTGTTCACTCTCTATTTGCATTTTAACTGTGTGAGTGCTATATATAGAGTCGATTTTGAGTAGTAAAAGAACTGACGTGCTTCTAGGAATGAACAGTGGTGCCAGAAGGTTGGATGAAAAAGAAAAATGGTCAAAGGTCACTGGATTTGTGTCATAGTCGAAGGATATGCCAAAAGGAAGTGTAATGAAAAAAATAGATACAGGCAATCATGGAACAGGGCCATCGAGTGACAGGCCAAAAGAATGAGTAACATTATTTCAGATTGCAAGAGCGCATTTCTGAGTCAAATATGAGATTACAGACCACCTGAAGCCTCAGTGCAAATAAAAACACTGCGTCAAAGTGTTTGAATAAACAGGTTCAGTGCGGAGCATCATATGATGATGTCATCTACTATGACAAATGCAGTTTATCTTTCGTATGGTGCACACAGCCATGACACAAGCCGCATACCCTAAACTGTGGCAAAGACCACATTTTACAGCGTTTACAGAGGTGTTTTGGTGTGGTATATTTGGCCAGGGGCAGTTCTGGGATTTTAGCCTTAGGGGCTTGAGCCCTTTACAAGACTTGTGAGTTGCACTGGTCTAGAATGACAGGATGCTTCTAGCCTACAATGTGAGAAATTGTGGGTTTGACGTATATATATATATATATATTTTTTTTTTAATAAACCATTCAAAATGCAAATATTTAGTTAGTGGGTGCAAATCATTAACAAGGTGCATTTAATATTCAAACTGAACTTGTTTCACAATTGATGTTTTTGCATAATTATTGAACTGAAATGAATCAACACTGAGCTGACTTGATCTGCATAATGACACTATTGTCTTTTTAGAGTTTCTTTACAGAAATTGGAAGAAATATACATAATTTATTCTGTTATTTTCTTGTTTATTACTATAAAGCTGCTTTGAAAATCTGTATTGTATAAAGCACTATATGAATTAAACATATACATATATATATATATATATATACACACACACACACACACATATATACATATATATAAAAAATACAAAAAGTTTGAGATTCAAGTGGAACTTAGAGCTGGCAGTTGATGAGTGACAGATGAGGGCAGGGTTTGTCCCGCCTATGCTGCTCTAGAGAACATCGCTGCCCTTGGTCTGCCACTGAGGGGTAGATAATACAAAATATAATGAACTTTACAATTGTACAGTGGCTGCTAGGGGGAGGATTCAGAGTGAAATAATCTCAGAAGGCACTTTTTTTTTTGTTCAGATTGTATAGTCGCAGATAGACAGTGAAGAATCACCTACTGTGGGCATGTTGCACTGTGCTCCATTTTTTAGCATCAATGTATACTGAATTCACAGTATAACAATGAAAATGTGTACATGAGGCTGTACACAGTATTAATGCCATTTCTCACAAAAGGACATTTCAATAATGTGCTAAACCTTGTGTTTTAATGCCTCAGCCCCTTGTCTAACCTCCAATTTCACATCTCTTAACCTTCAACAGTGAGCTAAGTGCTTATCAGAGGACTTACAATAACCTAAGTTCCCTTCACTACCATTAAGCAATGATGAATATGACAGTTCATGATCTGAGGTTCAGCATTTTAAAAAGCCTTCTAAAGATTGGGGTGGTTTAATAGCTGTATGTTAATTTATGTTCTTTCCGGGGGGGGGAAAAAAGACCTTTCGATTGAACAATATGTTGACATCATACTAAGCATTGTTAAGTGGCCTTACAAAGTGTAGACACTTGCACCACACTTAATAATGCATGGATGGGTATTAAAATGTCAAACCAAATTACATTAATTAAAAAAGATTAACAAGATATATTCAAGAAACAAAATCATTTTAAATTATAGATAAAAATACTGTTCAAAATAGAAGATTATTTGGTCGAAAAAGACAAAGATAGACAGACAGACAGACAGACAGACAGACAGACATAGACCGACAGACAGCAAGTACTTTCACTTCCCTAAACATATCCGTAAGACATGACCTTATTCACAATCAAATCTCCTTGAATTATTTCCTGCTGGCTGAAGACTTCTGACTCATCCCTTTACCTTGAGGCCTAGTGGGCAGCAATTATAAAGATAAAGACTGGATCTATACAGAATTCATTCTCTGATTAATTATTGAGGTCCTGATTCATACCACCAGTGTCTGAGAAGATCACTAACTCAGTCAGCTGACTTACAGCCTATCCCAGATGCCAACAGCTGGGGATTCTAATCACGAGTGATGAACGACACTTGTGTGTTGGCAAACAGGGCCTTACAGCTGCCAAAAGACGTGAAGATTACACGAAGGACAGTGTAAGGATAAGAGTGCGTCTTCCTCCTGGATCTACACTGAATAGCTGTTGGTGACAACACATGGTGCCAGATCATCCCAGGATAATCCACTGGCATCCAAATGCTCAAATGAGACTTAAATCCAAAGGCCTTTGAATAAAGGAGCTGTAAATTCTTGAGTACAGTGCATGCTGCTAGAGGACTGTAAAAGGATCGAGGCCTACAGAAACCTTGCAAACCTCCTTCCCTTGTCTGAGGAACTCTTGACAGTGGAGATCAATAGAAAAACAGTAAAGTAAAAGAGCTAAGGTCAGTCATGACTTCTGAAGAAAATGTCTGACCTCCAGAGGTGGACAAATCAATGGGAGATTCATTGAGTGACGCTTAACCTTATAACAATGCAGTACAATCTGATGTGAACTTTTTGGTTGTGGAACATTTGGCCAGTTCAATTAAATGGCCATTTTTGAAGTAGTTCTATTGAGCTATCTCAACCTCCAGTTAGTTTGGATGACCGAATAATTTTCAAACTGGTACCTCCAAGGGACCACAAGGAGGTTCTAGGGGGTCCACAGAAAATTTGAGTTAAAAAAAAAATTAATCATATTTGATTATACAAAATTTGATCATATTGGTTTTATTCTGTTTTGTAACAAAATCATGAAAATCACAAAATGTTCGGAAATCACAAGAAATCTTATTTATTGTGGAAAGTGTTACAGAAACTTGTTAATTGAATTTAAAATGTTTTTTTTGTTCCAAGTTTACATATAACATTAATAATAACGAGCAGTAACTGTCAACTAAACTTTACTTAATACAAATGAAATATTTTCCAGATAATATTTGTATAATTTAATTTAGTAAAATGACAACATAAAAGCCACTTGTGACCCATACTGGCAAAATGAGCCTGTCAGGATCGGGGATGAAGGGATGAGGCGAGGACTCAATCGCAGGAGTAATGGTCATATGATGTTGCTAAAAAAGAACATTATTTTGTGTATTTAGTGTAATGAAATGTGTTTATGCGGTTTAAGGTTTAAAAAACAAAACATTTTCCACATACTGTACATTATTGTTTCTCCTCTATGCCCCGCCTTTCTGAAACGTGTAGATTTTTACAAAGCTCATCGTTCTGAAAAGCGAGGAGTGCTCTGATTGGCCAGCTATCCAGTGCGTTGTGATTGGCCAAATTCCTCAAGTGTGTGACGGAAATGTTACGCCCATTACCATACTGTGATGCTGTGTCCCGGCGCGATGAGACAAAACCAATAAAACCCATTATAAACGAGGCATTTGTTGCATCCAGTGGGGACAATTACTTATACTGTCTTTTTACGCTTTGCGTTGCATTGCGCCGTGTAAACATAAAACCATGTCTGCATTTGTGATCGGAGAAACGACAAACAACAAGCGCTACTCTACACTGCTCAAAACTTGTGTTTGAATCGTCAGTGGCAAATCCTTTAAATATGAAAACGTACTTACAGGCTGTGAGTCAGCATTATTTGTCAGCATCATAGACTGTAAAAACTGGGAAAACAGACTGGCAAGGCTGGACAAGCCAGGGCAGGACACAAGGCACACACAACATTTGACGACGAACTCGCACAGGACTACAAACACAAGGAGAATAAATAGGGAGCAAATGAGGAGGGTGATGAGGGAAACACAGATGGGGCAAATTAACCAATAATCAGGTAACAAGATGGGTGGGGTTAGACAATTGACATGAGAGCGCATGGTACACAGAAAACAAAGACAAAAGCCATGTGCTCACACAAAACAAAAACACAAGCACATGGCCAGCAAAACAATCACAAGCCATGTGCTTGAACAAAACAAGACACAAACACGCATCTAATGAGAATACTCATAAGCCGTGTGTTCAGACAAGACATGACAACATGAAAGCACGCTGCCGAAAACACGAGCTATGTGCAACAACACAAGACACAAGGACAGAAGAGCGTACGGGCCCGAGCGAACTCGAGACCGCATGCTCCCACAACAAAACAGAACATGGAGCGCAAGTGTCCAAACCCCGACACCAAACCGAAACTGAATCTGAACAAAACATGAATGCTGGGATACGAACACCACGCTCCAACATGAAACAAGGCACACAGATAAGAGAGTGCATGGCTCGAGCACACTCGAAGCCGCGTGCTCACAAGAAAACAAGACAAGACGGGAGTGTCAGGGCTCCATCACAAAACCATGAATAAACTAGACCGAAGTGACAGAACCCTGACAGTCGGAATGAACAAATTTTAAAAAATGAGTTATCTTCACATTACACATTAAAATACCTTCAAAATGATATATAACTTGCTGGAAAGGGGCAAAAAATGACTGAGCTACAGCCATTTGAAGGTGATAGAGTCAGTAGAGTTGATTTTGAGGAAAATCGAGTTAAAGTTTTCTGAAGATTCCACAGCAAAATAACCAAGCAACCTTGCATATTTTCCTCCAATTCTTTTCTTAATAATAATTACTATATTATTACTCACAATGGCTGCTTTTATTTTATCTTTATTATTAAAAATAAGAATAAAGATGCAAATAAACTGTAGTTTAATCAAGAGCAGCTAATAATTCCGTCTTTTTTTAATGTTTGATTAAAATCGAGACTGATCAATATTGTGACCTACTGTAATGCATGGATCTAAATATAATGTTACACATCAGATTTTTCCACAACCATTGACTAAACTTTCATGTAAGACATAACAGATTATGTTTGTGTGAATCTCGCCAAGACATATTTCGCAATAATATAATTTTTAGGGAGATCACGCGCTCTCTGAGAGGTGCGTCTTATGCACGCGCTTTGCAAATGGCAGTCAGCTCGATCGTTTTGTTTTCATCAGCATGGGTTTGAAAATCATATTTTACTGGTTCAGACTCATGTCATACAGAATTCGCTATGAATATTCATAAACCTGGAATGCTGCGCTTTGCAACGATATATCCTACAACTTGTGGTCCAGAAGTGAGCAGAGAAAAAGGTCTGTCAGAACAACAATAAACAAAATGTAAAAAAATTAATAGATATTGGATAAAGTAAATCCATAAAGTAAAAAAAAAATTTAATACATTGACAATTAATCCTTTAAGAAAAAAAAAGTGCTGCATTGCTATATTAATGGCAGCCCAAAACTATTTAGAAATCTCCACCTGTTACTTAAAGGTACTCAACCAGTCTAAAACTGGTTCAAAGACTGAAGAATAAGAAAGTGTGCCTGAAAGCCAAGACTTGAGCAGTCATGGTGGAAAGATGCATGACTTGCACTAATGAATCAATACAAACTTTCATAAGGCCCAGGTCATTATAATTCTCGGAGTGATTCAAATCATTATGAAGGGAACTACAGGCTTATTTGTATTCTGTTTCTGTGCTGGAGGGGAGAGGAAGGCCAGCCGGCAGTTTGCACAATCAGGTTCCCAGCAGAGTGAAGGCGGTCTGGTCAGAAGAACCTAATTCTCTCTCACACAACGGCTCAGGGGGATCAGGCATGAGAAGTGTCATTACGGTGACAGAATCCAATGGAATGATTTGAAAAGAGTGTGATTGAGGTTGAGAAGGAAATCTGTGAAATAAATTAGAGTTATTATTTCTGCTATAGCTGTGTATGGAGAGAAAGACAGAAAGGGAAAAAAATAGATGAAAGGAGGCAGGCTGGTTAGCTAAGGCAAGAGGCAACCGCTTTAGCCCCAGGGTGATTGGACCTCTCTTTTCAGACAACTGAAAGCTGTGTCTATGCTTTGGATAATCACAGCATGGGAGAGTTAGTGCACACACACGCACAGGCATTCAAGTCAGGATGATGTCAACAGAATGAATAACGTTACTGCTCAAAATGTGCTGCAAAATCACAAACTTTAACTTTATTATAATTTTACTTTATTATATTCTATCAATTGATTTTCCTTCATTTCTTTCTCTTTCTTCTGTTGAACACAAAAGAAGATATTTTGAAGAACGCTTGAAGAACAGAAAAAAACTGTCATTGTATGGACAAAATCAGTTCTTCAAAAAAATGTTTTTTTTTTTTTTGTGGTCCACAGAAGAAAGTCATGCAGGTTTGGAACAGCATGGGGGTGAGTACATTATGACAGAACTTTCATTTTTGTGTGAACTATCCCTTTAAGCTTGCAGTTATCCATGCATGCAGCCCTAGTATACATATTCTTTGCTTCGGTCTTCAGTTTATAAAGTATAATTTCCTCAAATGTATTTTGAGTTTGCTCATCTGAAACCCCTGAATTTTTTTTTCTCAATTAAATCCAAAAACCAATTAACTTGCATAACACTGGTGTTTGAGTCCATCAAGTGCTTGACTCCTCTCACAATAATCTGCGCAATAATCATTTCCATCAGTCGAGCCAAATTCACACTTACAGCTCAGACGGTCGGCTCTCAGCAGGAATAGGAAGCCGGCTACCCCTCCTGCGATGTCCAATAGAGACGTTCCGCCAACTGCTGTTTCCCCATTTTCCAAAAGCGCAAAGAAATGTCCCTCCATCTTTCATGGGAAACTTTGAAAGTGACAGTTTCCCCATTGAAGAAGGGCCAAACTTCACATTTGGAAGGCCAAGTTCCTCTGAGATGCCACCAAAACACAGTGGCAGGGTTTTACCCAGCTGTCAGCTGTAGAATGCCATCATATCATCGCTTTATTACAAATGTCAGACTCACTGCTGGAAACAACCCCCATTGATTAGAGGCTGGATAATTGGATTGTGGCTCTACCTCAGAAACACTGGCTAGGAGCATTTAGAGGGTGAAGACCATGAAAGGCAATATCAGGATGTCCGTATAGAAGAACCGGATGAGAAGAACAACAATAAAAGGTGACACGTACTTGAAGAAAACTCTGGTTAAGAACACTGCATTCTAAAGTATACCAAAAAAATGTAACAAAAAAGTAATTAATTATTTAAAATAAATAAATGAATAAATTAGTAGTAAGTAGTAAAATTGTATTTATTGTTTCTGCAGGTATGAGTTCAATAATAATCTGGCATGTTTAAGTCACCCATTATTACTGTATTATATTAGAAGTTGACAGTTATTTCAGCTTCAGTGTCTGGCATGCAGTTTTAACTTAAGATGCTTGAGGCTTCTTTGTAGTTTAAGATATTAGTAGTATTAGTAGTTTTTTTTTATGTCGTTTGAAATATCCTAAAGCAGAGTTTAACAGCTGTAACTCCCATAAGTGTTATCAACATACTTAATTTATGGAGTAAATTATAAAAATTAAAAAAAGTTAAGTAAACACTTCTTTAATAAAAACAAAATTGCAGCGGTTTCCAACAGCAGAGGATGACCAGCCTGAAAGTAAGCTTACCTTGCTATCCATCATCAATTATGAAAAGCCTCAATTCAACGGAGATTTAGAGTCAAATCCAAGAAATTAATAATTGATAGGCTGTTTTTAAAATGTGATTCAGCTAAATTTAGAGAGCCAGTGCAAATAAAAATAGTGATGATGAGTTGTCTGTGACAACTTTACCTACCTCTAAAAAATTAATAAGACCAGACACTACCTTTTCATGTTGTTAAACCTCAATTCCAATTTTCCTATTCTGCTTCAGAATTCCCCTCATTATAAGAAAAGTCTGAAGTGATGCAATAATCATTAATGTTTTATGTATTTTTAAATGTAAAATGTCTGAAATGCATGTTCTGCTGTGTTTAAATAGCTTCAGATCTTCACTCATCATTATAATTAGTCCCTTTATCTTTCTCTTGAGAGTATATTTCTATATAAACTGACCCTGCACTATAGATGTCACGGTAATCATTGTTCATAAAGAAACGTAAAATCTCCCACAACGCATCACACTTCATCATAATGTCAAACCCATGACATACTGTAAGAAACTAGCAGAATATTATAAAAAACATCAGTTTTATCATGAAGGACCAGATTGCATTTTAACAGCAATGTCATGATGCAAGGCAGCTTCAGTATACAGTTCTGTGAAAACATTATATGGAGGTCTTCTGAGTGACACACTGTAACATTTCCAGGAAAGGTATTTTCACAGCTCCATAGTGTCCATAGTGACAGGATTTTTGTAAGCTCGCGGTACATGCATCACAGAATTTTCTGTGGAAGCCTGTTTACTACACGATAAAAAATAAAAAAAGGTAATTATGCCTTTTTTTCCTCTAAATTCTTAATTTGCAAGTTTGCAAAGTTTCATACGGATTGCATAAAAAAAATCTGATTTTAATTGTTTCATTTGAAAGTAGACATTTCACTCTTTATAGATATATTTTTCATGTCTGTAAGGGAAATACACACAGAGTTTCACGCTCAAGTTCACAGAGGCCGAGACGGCAGAAAGCGCATCCTGTTGGCAGGGCCGGCCCGTCGCATAGGCACAATAGGCAAATGCTAGGGGCGCCCAAATTAATTACGTTTTTTTTAAATTAGGGGTGCACTATATACCAACATGTAATCGATATTGCATTATGGCCTAATGCCATAGTCATATCGCGAAGGCTGTAATTAAATAAAATAAAAATACTTAGGCTATGATCTGCAGTTCAGAGTGAAGCGGGTAATGTGTTCAAGTGCAGCCCAACACACGCAGCTCTTCACTCTGAAACATGCAGTGCATTTATTTATTTGCTTGCAAACCACCAAAATAAAAGCAGTTTAATATTTGAATTTGAGCAGAGATGCACCGATCGACCATCGGCCATAAATCGGAACCGGACGTTTTTTTGTTTTATTTCAGAGTCTGTAAACTGCGTTAACAGAGGCCAGAGATGCAAAGAGGAGAAAATACATTAGCAGGCAGAGCGAGCTCACTGTTTACAATGTGCGAAGTATGAATGTATCTCTGAGGGGAACTGACTGTCTTAAGAAACTGTTTAGATTTTCCTTTCATCTTGCCTCTGTATAATGCATTTAGTGTTTACAGTGGTAATCAGGGAAACAATGCACCTGATGACAGAGAGTGAATTTGCATTTTCATTCAGCCCATCTGCTGTTAGGTGTGTTTGATGAAGCCTAATTTCACAAAGCTAAAGTCCGACCATTCTGTTTTTGCTTCAGGTTTTGAAATTATGCAGTCTAATTTAGATCAAAATATAGGCTAATACAGCAACTAACCATATTCTTCCTATACTCATATTTTCATTCTTTCTTGTCTTTTGCTCAAATTAAATACATTAAATATCAGTATTGGATTCTGCCACGAAAAGTTAAGATCAGTGCATCCAACTTTAAATTAAATTAATGTAAAATGTTAATTTAAGTATTGTAGATGCCTTTGGATGATAACATTATCTAATTTAAATAGCTAGCTGAGTTAATGTCAGTTTATTTATTTATTTATTTTGTGTGCAACCGTCTGATTTATTGCATATGTAATTTGTTTTATGTCATAAAGCTATGCAGATCTGTGTGAATGATCGGTGATGGAATTGGCAGTGCAAGGGGCACCAGCTAAAATCTTGCTGCATGACCTCACCACTTCCTGTGGATTTTTTTTTCTTTCTTGCGACTAAGTGACTTTTGGTCGACCAAGCCTCTTCTCGTTGACTAACGGTTAGTCGACTATTAGGGGACAGCCCTAGTTGATTCTAAAGAACGTTCATTTAAAAAAAAAAACAGGATGTGGGAAAAACCAAATTAAAAGCCAATTTTCAGATAGCAGATATATCTTGTATAATTCATAAAATACAGAAGATGCTTGAATCAAAACTATATCAACAAACCCAGAATTGTGCCAAAACTAAATAAAAAAATGTTTTTAGATGTAACTCTATTCCATCAGTTCCATAAAAATATATTGTATAATTATTAGTAAATTATTCTTTCTTTTTTTTTATTACAACTTTGTAAAATACACGTAAAAATATATGTAAAAATAAAATAAAAAGATTTAAAAAAAAAATTCACACCA
This sequence comes from Sinocyclocheilus grahami, assembly GCF_001515645.1. Classification (NCBI taxonomy): domain Eukaryota; kingdom Metazoa; phylum Chordata; class Actinopteri; order Cypriniformes; family Cyprinidae; genus Sinocyclocheilus; species Sinocyclocheilus grahami. The sequence continues at coordinate 714,656 of NW_015505364.1, forward strand.
CCATGACTTCTTAAAAAGAGTCTGGGGTTGCCAATTCTATCTACTGTTGTTTGCTATTATTGTAGGCCTCTGATTGCACTCCCATTGGTTGTCTCTGCTCATTTTCATAAATTCTGCACAGCATTGCTAACAGTAACTATAACTCTCACTAGAAACTTTCTCAAGTAGCAGCATGTGTGCATGCTGATCTTCATTATTGTGAATTCTTTGAATTCTGCCTCATTAACATTTATTAATCAAGAGCTATAGGAAACAGATGCACTATGAGTTTGAGCTACGCATTAGAGAGTCTATTAAATCTGTCGAATCTTGGGCTTCTTCTATGACAAAAGTGTTTTTTTTAATCTCTTGGCCTGTTAAAAAGTTCCAAACTAGAACAGATTGTACAAGAGAGACAAGCTTTTCTGGATGCGTTTCATCTAATCACATAGCAGGAAGCTGACTTTGAGAAGATTAAAAGATGTTTAAACAAATTAGGTATACATAACAAGGTCCAGAATCATACATCCATAAGAATCAGAATCGTCTGCATTCATACTGAACCATAACACATGTGCATCTGTAATTAGGCTCTCTAGCTGAGAATCTTCCAACAAACAAAAGAAAGGATGGCAAAGCATAACAAACGGAGAAACGGAGTGCTTTCTGTGAGCAAGAAGAAGCATCAATAGCAGAGGGTGTGCTTAGTTAATGCCTCTCCATTAGATAAAAGGGTCAACTACAACATGTCCCACTCTTCCTTTCACCTCTGAGACTCCATGCAGCTAAAAGGATGACGGCGCCTCTGAATTCATCCACACTCAGATGCAAAGGAGAACAAAAAGCTGAGATGCTTGCCAACCAGCGCAACAGTATCACAGACAATTAAATGAAAGGAAAGAGAGTCAGAAAAATGTCAGGCATGTTTACATTAACATATCTAAACAGGAGATGTTACCTAATGAGCATGAGTCAAGCAGTCATGTAATGCTACTTATGGGCAATTTTTATGTCTTTTTTAAAATCAAAGCCCTGTATCATTAAATGTGAGATGATTTGCCCAATAAAAAAAAGCAAAATGTGATAGACAACATTAGTCACTTATAATACGTGCAAATGTCCTCTACACAACTGCGCCTCTGTAGTGTATGGCATTTTAGCTCATAAACCTACATCTAACACACTAACCACCCGCAGTCCAACTTAACTAGCCTCTATTTATACTGCCATTGTCATTCTTCTCAGCGCAAACATGCCTCAGTCAGTGCCATTTGCCAAGTCCAATTACTGTTGCACTATTACCACCCATGCTAAGCAGCCGGTAAACAGACATTTATTGAAAAGAGGTATTTGTGCATATTTTCTGTTGATCACGGCAGCAGTAATTCATCAAAATGATGATCAAATAATGGAGATAAACATCATGATGGGACATATATCCATGCACGGTGTAGTTGAGCACATTTTAATGATGCTATTTAGATCCTCCACAACCTGGTACTTAGAAGCAACCTGTATGATGGAGAACTGTGCTACACAGATAGCACTAAGCACTCATTTTTAGGCTTTTTGCACTATTATCTATCCTTTAGTGAATCGTGTGCCAAAACAACGCAGACAGCGCATGCAAATAAACAACATACCAACATAATCCCGATTTAGTGATTTCCCCCCTGTGTAAAGTATCACACATTGTCTGAGTTTAGTTCCTGGTCTGTTTGAAACAATCAAGCAGATCAATCCATTATTGCTCAATCCATAACAGTTTGGCAAAAAACAAAAACAAACAAACAAAACCTAGGAACAAATAAGATCAAGCATATAAAACTTTCTTATATGAGAGAGAGGGAGAAACAGAGAAAGATGCCAAAGTTAGATTAAGTGCTAGTTAACTCTGCAGTTGTATAGAGCACAGTGAACCTGCTGATGCATGAATGGCAGCGTTCCAAGGGCCTTGTACCTGTCCTTTTTTTCTTACAGGATAACAGAAAATGGCCCTGCTCCAAGAAATAACAGCCCTAATTTGAGGAAACCACAGCATCATGGTATTATTTGATCATTCCACTGATCTTAAATCAAATATTAGAGGCTAAGATAATAATGACCTCAGTATAAAAGTGTTGAATCCAGACAATTGCATAACGTCAGGCCGAGTGAGCATATAAAGTGGAGGACTAAGGCAAGACTTTGTTCTAATGATTAAAAGAGGCACCTCATTTAGCCATACTTACCCTTTAAGCTGCTTCATAGGTTCAGCCAAGCTATTTACATCATAATATGTATATTTTTAACAGCAAGTAAACAAATGTGGGCTATTCATGCCTTTTGTCTCATGCAAACATTATTTGACTCTCTGGAGGTAGTGGCTCAGAGCAGAATGGTGTCCGACTTAATGAACATCATGAACAATGTCTCCCACCCTCTCCAAGGCATGTTTGCTGAAATGAAGAGTGCATTCAGCAACAGAGTGATCCTTCCACGGTGTAACAGAGGGTGCCACTGAAGGTCATTCCTGCCTACTGCCATAAGACTCCATGATTTTTTCGCTGTGTGCATGAAACATTGACTTGTTTTGACTCCTCTGCCTACAACTGTTTGTCTCAACAAGTGCTTTACATTTGCTCTGTTTACAACATTTAGTACCCACCAGTTCATGTGTATGATGTATTTTTGTATATGTTGCACTGCAGTCTATATACTGTATGTACAGTATCTATCCACCTATCTATCTACCCACCCACCCATCTATCTAATCTTTATAACCACTCACTGATCTTTCTAACCTAATGTACATACCTGTCTATGTAACCTATCTACCCACTTAACCATTTATCTAACCTATCTACCCACCCACCCACCGACTTAAGATACCTACAGTATATATTTATCTATCCACCCACCTATCTACCCTATCTTTCTACCCACTCACCCACCAAATTGTATCTGACCTCTCTATCTGCTCAGCCACCTCTCTTACCTATCTATCTACCCAATCACCTATCAGTTTATCTAACATATCTAACCACTCACCCACCACCTATCTATACTATTTATCTACTCACTCACCCACCAGTTTATCTAACCTATCTATCTACCCACCCACCAGTTTATCTAACCTATCTAACTACCCACCACCTATCTATACTATCTATCTACTCACTCACCCACTCACTGATCTGTCTAACCTACAGTACATATCTATCTACCTACCACTGAACTATCAACCAATTGACCTATCCACTGATGTATTTAATTTAATCCATCAATTCATGATCAATTCATCCAGCCACCCAATTTGTCTTGTTCCCTTCTAAGTATCGTTTAACTTGAATTGAGGAGGCGCATATAAGATTATTGGCATTTTTTGTAATTGCTTCTAATATGAGGCTCACATTTAAAAGGGATGAGTTCAGAAATGTGCAAGAGTATGTTCTGAAAACAGATTAAAATAATCAAATGACATACCTTCCTGCACTGCTTGGAAAGGGTTGTTTCCATCTACAAACTCCACAGACACAGTGATCTTCTCTGTCTCCAGGATATCGTTGTTGAGGTTGAGATCAGCCACCGCCATGCGAAACACCTCATCATCCTTTTTGGCAGACTCATCAAAAATTGCCCCTAAAACAAGAGGATTTGAGGAGATTTATCATGCCTTTGACAACAGAACACAGAAATAGAAACTTGAAATGAATTTAAGCAGAATCCTAATTGCTCTGTAGCACTTTTATCCAATTCCTGACCAAAATAAACTCTCATGTGAGAGAAGCTCTCGATTTTATTTTGTTATTTTTATTTTTTTAGAGTACATGTATCTTGTGTTGTTAACTAATAAACACATCTAAGATGATGATGTAATGCAAACAATATAGGATATAGGAAACAAAAAAAGGATATATATATATATATAATACTTATCTAAATGTTTTAGAAGCAACAAATGATTAATGACTATGTACATACTGAAAAATTAAAAAAAGCCTAGCACAGCACAAACATCATCACTATAAACAACATAAAATGAGTTCCAGACAGCAGCGATGTGCCAAAAATCAATGTTTTATTATTCTGACTAGCTTCATTCAGCACCTTACTTTATTAATTCAATAAATTAATCCTAGATGAGGTAAAAGAATATACCAACTTTTAGGTAAAGGGTTATTTGTAGACTGACAATTATATATAAATATATAAATAAACACGCAATGATCTGTACATATGTGCACGTCAGGTACCTAAAAGCTTAGGCAAAGTGTAAATGTTTCTCTAAGCAATTTCATCTACACTGGTTGGTCTCTACAGATCCAGCTGCAGCGGAAAAATGTATTTTGGGGCCTAAAATTGAATCTTGTATATCTATGTACAAGGAAATTGAATCTTGTCGACCTGTATACATGAGAGCTACGTCAAAAAATTGTCAACCCTCAGTGGGACGTGGGAAGTAGGTTGAAGCAGAGTATTTTCAAAGTACGTGGGGACAAATTGGTGCTCTTTCAATAAGTGCCACACAGGAGATAGTCAATGTGGCCATATCACATTAGAGTATATGGTCAGCTGTGAACAGGCCAAGTCAAGACACTACCTGCAGGGCCCTGTGAAAACCGTCAGGCCTTTAACAAAAAAAACAAATCACAGAAAAAACACTCACTTTGTCTCCAATCCTCTGCAAAACATCATAATGGATATTTTATCTGAGGTCAGAATAGAGTTGCCATAGAAACAAACTTAAGATGGAAGCTTCTAAAGCCACATATTTCATTCGTAGTAATGGGGAATGCTGTGGATGTGAACTAAAACCATCTGTAATTCAGAATTCAATTAGGGAATCTCCTGTAACTGCAAAAACTACTTTCTTAATGAATATTTTTGTCTTGTTTTCCAGTAATAATAACATCTTTAAAATTAGATTTATTTCTACGGAAGTTCTAAGCGGCCATGCATTATTTATTTTTTTTCCTTCTTGTTTTCTTGTTATAACGACTTATTTTCTGTGGCCGCTTAGAACTTCCGTATATTTCACAAGAAAAATGGCATATTATGCAAATATTTTTCTTAAAGTATTTTTTCTTTAAAAAAAATAGTGAGTTTTATGCTGAAAACAAAAACAAAATGCAATTCAAAATGTTTGGATGAAGGCTGAAAACAAGCCTTCAATATCTTACATATTTGTTTCTCAAGTTAACTTCCCTTTTTGTAAGGATATTCAAATGTTTTGCTGGGAAAAAAAGACAAATATACTCATTAAGAAAATTATTTTTGTTCAGAACTTGCATGTTAATAACAACAACCTTCTTGTTGTTTCATTAAAAAAAAAAAAAAAACAGAAAAGACAGACAGCTCAGGATGCTTGAAAAAACAGTAAAAAAAAAAAATGTTGAATGGACACAGATGCTTGTTCAAATTGCAGCAAAGACTTCCTCAAGCACTTAGGTAGCGTGATTGAGAACAAAAGGTAATTCCACAATAAAGTGCTCAAGAGCCTGTAGCAAGTCCACATAAGCAACTCTGGCTAGATTAATATCCTGCAGCCACTCTCAAGAGGAATAAAGCAACAGGAATCAAATTCTTGCCTGTCTTAATCAGTCCTACTCACTATCCCGTGGGGCTTCTCTTCTTCAGACGAGTGAGAGAGTGTAAGTCTGCGCAAGTATGAGAGGGTAGTTGCGAATTCTGATTTACAAGCCGCTGGATTGCGGCTCTAAACAGGCAGAGAGGCTGCAGCTCTTGGGCAATTGAGTTGTGAGGCAAAAGACAACTTCATCAAAGAGCAAAGAAATAGCACTCTTTCTGGTTCATGCAGACACATCAAGGGCAACTGGTTCATAGAAGTCATAGAGTTCTGTGTCACTATATAACAACATCTGGTCACAATAACATGGGTGGTCCTAGCCAGGAGGTCCAACTTTAATTAGCCATGTCCCAAGAGATGAGACCTTTGAGAGAATCTGATAAACCCTAAATCGAAATGGGAAGCAGCATTAAGAAATGACAGCTAATCAAGGAGCTATCCAAATTAGAAATATAAGAACATAAACTGATTAGCCTACAATAAGCAATTTGCTGTCCCTGATGCAACTTCTTGCCACCAGAGCAACTTATATATACAGTTAACTACTAGTAACCAGTTTTGGTTTGACAGCATTAGTTTACTGTAACCTGCAAATAGCAGTTTCTTGTATCTGGTGTGTTACAATTTGCTTATTTTGGCTAATTGATGCACATTTTTTATTACCTTTGCCACTACAGGTAAATAACTAAAGGAATAACAAAGTGCAGTAAACGGTAAAACTATTTGTGTTACATTTCAGTGTTTATGAAAATGATGCCATGTAAAATCAGGTTTGCCGGGTGTATGTGGAAATGAGTCAATTTACAAGTTAAAAGTAGTGTAAAAGTAGAGTAACAGTGTAAAAAAATCCCCTAGTAAAAGTGGTATGGACATGCCACAAATCAAGTAATAGTAATGTATTGTTAAACACATAGGACAATCAAAATGCAAAAATATTTAAGAATCAACTGTTGTTATAAAAAAGGTTATGAACATGGAACAATGCAACAATAATTCTGTCACACTGATGGCAATAACTGATCTTCTCAAACAATGTCAAATTTATTGGAGGAAGAGCTTGGATAACTGGCCTTAAGCGGCTATTGCAATGTGTTCTTTCTCAGCGAACTGCCATAACCTGAAGAAAATAAAAGATGACGTCTTCCCTCCTACATTTCAGTAAGAGCAGACAGAGGCTCTATATTGGTGCACACTGTCAAGTCTGTCACTGCTAGACAGTTTGAGAGGACCACAGCTGGGTGAAAAGTCTCTGCAGTTCACCCTGTCTTGCAAACCCTAGTAAGTAGGGTGGCAGTGTAATGGAGCTAAGACACATGTTGCATTTGCAAACAAATTGCTATTTGGAAACTCTCTTTGGTGAGTCTTGGGAGGACTGTAATACCTGGAGAGAGGTATCCGTTAGCATTCATCTCAAAGGCACAGCTCAAATAGCCTGGAAGCTTGCAATTTGAACTTTTTGTCATGGACACTTTATTAGTGACAATCCTGAGCTGTGATGTCAAAGGCAGCAGATTGGGGGGAGAAATACACTACAGGCCAAAGGTTCTGAATAATTAAGTTGTTTTAATGTTTTTAAAAGAAGTTTCTTTTGCTTACCAAAGTTGCATTAATTGGATTAAAAATACTATAAAAAACAATAATATTATGACTACTAGTTTTCTTTTTTAAATATTTTAAAATGTATTTTATTTCAGCAGCCATTTCTCCAGTCTTCTTCAGAAATCTTTATAATATACTGATTTGTGCTTAATTATTATCATTATTTTTGGTACGCAGTTATTAGTAATGCTTATTATTATCAATCTTGATCATGGTTATTGCTAATAATATGTTTGTGGAAATTGCAATTCTTTTTCTCAGGATTCTCTGATGAACTGAAAAATTAAAAGAACAGCATTTATTTGAAATATTTTGTAACATTATGAATGTCTTTACTGTTATTTTTGATCAATTTAAAGCATCCTTGCTGAATAAAAGCATTAATTAATTTTTTTCCCAAAACTTACCCCCAACTTTTGAATGGGTTTAAACGCAATAAGAAATGTTTGTTTTTTGATCACCAAATCATCATTACAATTATTTCTGAAGGATCATGTGACACTGAAGTCTGACGTAACGGCAGCTGAAAATTCAGCTTTAGCCTAAAAAAATATACATTTATAAATATATTAAAATACAAAACAGTTATTTTAAATTTGAATAACATTTCACAATATTCCAAACTCAGTAGTGTAAATCCATTTCAAAATACTAAAACTTCCACAATAACAAAATCGAGATATTTTTGTATGGCCATCAATAATCATAAATCTGAACTAGACCATACTAACCAGCCAAAGCTTGACCTCTTAGGTCAATCAGATCATTACTCTTCAGTACAGCAGTTAGGATAAAGTAAACAAGGATAAAGCACTCGCAACACCAATCCCCCATTGTGGTCCTTGGTGATGATGAAGACAACTCAGCCATTGGCACGGCCTGATGATGATGATGCATTCAGTTGCGATGACATGAGGATTCCACATCTTAGGCGCAGATTTACGGCCACCGGGGCGCACTCTAAAAAGGACGGCTGGTTTGCGGTGACACCTCTGAGACAAGGCGGATTAATGAGGTTTGCAGACCACTGAGTGCAGTAATGGCCTGATATAATATGTGATATAAAAACAGCAACACCAAGCACAGTTTATCATACTGGCAGTGGCCCGCCACGCACTGTCAGCCATTAATAACTCTCAATTTTTGCTTTGCAGTCGTGCGGACCTCTTGTCATCTGCCAGCATGCAAACAAACGGTGCTGTTCTGGCTTTTGTTTGAGGATGTATGGTGGTCAACCCTCAAGCCTGTGTCTGCATTTATTGGGCCATGGGTGAAATTTAATTAGACTGTCATGAACGACTGGCAACCTGCTGTGGTTATTTGCAGTTATTTTTAACAAAGCCCATCATCACCATATTAAAATAATGATGACAGCCCTGCTGGAAATACCTGCATAAATATGTTGGGATGCTGATTCCCACCATGGGATGCCAGTGTGCAGGTGTCCCGACCACGCTGCATAACTAGCTTAACCAAAGAGACTGTGTTAAGGCATAAAGTATATTTATTCTAAGTGAGAAAATGATTTACAGTGGGGCAAATAAGTATTTGATACACTGCCGATTTTTCAAGTTTTCCCACTTACAAAGAATGGAGAGATCTGTAATTTTCATCGTAGGTACACCTCAACTGTGAGAGACAGAATAAAAAAAAACTCAATACGGTGCAGTCGTCCTGTCCCCTTTGCAGAAAAGCACCCCCAAAGCATGATGTTTCCACCCCCATGCTTCACGGTTGGGATGGTGTTCTTGGGATTATACTCATTCTTCTTCTTCCTCCAAACACGTCGAGTGGAGTTTATACCAAAAACTTCTATTTTGGTCTCATCGGACCCCATGACCTTCTCCCATGCCTCCTCTGGATCATCCAGATGGTCTTTGGCAAACTTCAGACGGGCCTGGACATGTGCTGGCTTGAGCAGGGGGACCTTGCCCACGCTGCAGGATTTTAATCCATGACGGTGTAGTGTGTTACTAATGGTAACCGTTGAGACTGTGGTCCCAGCTCTCTTCAGGTCATTGACCAGGTCCTCCCGTGTAGTTCTAGGCTGATCCCTCACCTTTCTCAGGATCATTGATACTCCACGAGGCGAGATCTTGCATGGAGCCCCAGTCCGAGGGAGATTGACAGTCATCTTGAATTTCTTCCATTTTCTAATAATTGCGCCAACAATTGTTGCCTTCTCACCAAGCTGTTTGCCTGTTTTCCTGTAGCCCATCCCAGCCTTGTGCAGGTCTACAATTTTGTCCCTGGTGTCCTTAGACAGCTCTTTGGTCTTGCCCATAGTGGAGAGGTTGGAGTCTGATTGATTGAGTGTGTGGACCGGTGTCTTTTATACAGGTAACAAGTTCAAATAGGTGCAATTAATACAGGTAATGAGTGGAGGATAGGAGGGCTTCTTAAAGACAAACTAACAGGTCTGTGAGAGCTAGAATTCTTGCTGGTTGGTAGGTGATCAAATACTTATTTCATGCAATAAAATGGAAATTAATTATTTAAAAATCATACAATGTGATTTTCTGGATTTTTTTTTGATTCTGTCTCTCACAGTTGAGGTGTACCTACGATGAAAATTACAGATCTCTCCATTCTTTGTAAGTGGGAAAACTTGAAAAATCAGCAGTGTATCGAATACTTATTTGCCCCACTGTATATCCAGTAAACACAGACTGTTCTGTCCTTGTTTTCTTAATTTGTCATGTAGTTTTAACACCTCAGAAAAACGTTTGTTTACACAATGAACATAACAACTGCATTTGAAATATGTGCCTTTGCTGAAGAAGAAAAAAGCCTGGATCAGATTCGAGCATGACAATGGCTTGACAGTTCTTCAGTGTGAGAAGCTCACTGGTCTTTGCCAAGTTGAGTGATGAAGTTCCTTTGAGGCAAATCGGTCCACTCTGAGGCCATATTTGTAACACCCCTGGCCCTGGGCCACATGAGCTCCTACCAACTTGAATGGGGAAAGACTGAAATCTCTGTTGCTTGTCGAAATTGTGCTTCAATAATATATTTCAAATCATGAATAAAATCTGACAATGGTATAACATAATATACAGTACAGCATTGTGCTTCTTAAACGCAAATCATGACAAGGTAATCCAACGCATGGGTAATTCAACACACAGGTAGCATTAACGTAGACATTGACGAGGCCGGACAGACTAGAACAGAATATACCAGAACTTAAGTACACAGACCAAACAAGGATAATTGAGTACACACACCTGAACAGAATGACACAATTAACACAATGAAAGGTAACCGTGCAAGAGGCAAACAAAGTCCAAACTGAATTGCATTGTGGCACATTTATGATGTATAAAATTTAAAAAAAAATTTTTACTTGTTCTAACTTGAAAACATAATAAAATGTTTTAATAACTCTTATAAATCTTAATATCTTATCTTGTCGTGTAAATGTATCTTGTTTCAAAGAATTTTAAATATTTTAACTGGAAAATTAGACAATTAAAAACTTTTTTTTTTGTGTAATGCAAGCATTAGAGCAAACAGTTGGCTCTTTCAAGCTGCCATTTTGAGCATTACAATTGGTAGATCTGGCTCATCTCCCACATTGACCATTTAAAAAGTTCAAAAAGTGTTTTCTTTTATGTATTCATTAATGACAATAAGGAAGTTTGCTGGTGTAAACTAATCCCAGCCTTGACAACAATGGTATAAATTTAACTTCTTAAGCTGCAACTGAGCTAAAACCTGTATTGTCAGGCAAACCAGTTTTCACATACATCTAAAGTAAAGAAACTATATCAAAATGCCAATGAACTCTTTAAACAAAGCCAGGACTTTCATTCCTACAACATAATACTGACCCTTACAATCAGTGAAAATCATCTTGTGGCATATGAAAGTCTAAATCAAGAAGTAAAACAGTTTTCATGCAAAAGAAGTCACTGTGGGTTAATCAATTATGTAACGGAAATACAAATGAAACTATAGTCACTGGTAATTTGTGTTTGTGAGATTCTCATAATACAGCTGTTACAAGACAATGAGCCGTGATTGAGTCACAAGTGGTTAAGACTGTTATCTATTCAGCTTTACACCAGGGAACATTTTCATTTAGGTGACTGTATGACGGCCATATTAAAGGACTTTGGCAGAAAAAAAAAACATCAGCAAAAGCTTTCCCTATTGACGGCTTGACATGACCTGTGTGTGCAATGAGACACCTGCTGCGCACCTGCTTATCCTTTTTGAGAGCGATTTGAAAAATATTCACAAAGACGGCATTTCTTCAGCGAAAGACACTACATGCTTCCCTCCCTCAGGCTCCGACGCACTTTCATTATTACAATGTAAATTAATTTCCCTTCATCATTAATGCATTGAGCTGCCAGCTTCCCCTGCCCCTCAAAAGCAATTTCCATCCAGCATTGCTGTCCTTCACCTTTTCCTTTTGCACACATCTTTGCTTCTGACATTTAATCAAACCTAGCTTAAATGGGGCTGCTGAGTCCTCAGACATATGTGCACGTGAAGACATGACTCCAGTTAGAGAAGGACCCTTTGACATCGTTAAGAGAGTGACAGTCCAACAAGTCAGGCTGTCCACCAGACGGAAAGGCGCGGAAGAAATGAGAGGAGAAGCCAGGGAAAGTGGGGCAGGTCAAGAGTTATTTTCACCTCTGCCTACAGCTCCTCGATTGTTGCTCTGGCTCCCCGCTGCGTCCTCGACGTCTGTGTTTGCCGCGAATGGAGAAGCTGAGCTCACATAAAAAAGTCCCAAGGGGCTGGAAAGTTCCTGCACCTGATTCAGGGAAGCGAGTTCACAGCTCTGAGGTCCAACACCAAAGAGTATCTGTAGGTCAAAGACTTAACCGACCAGTGATTTTACAAGCCTTCCCTAAGGAAACTGGTTTCTGACAAGCTTCAAGGCACCATAATGCATGCTTAATGATCTACAACAAATTCAAGAGAGTTTTAGACATAACCAGCCAAATATTTAATGACTATAATGTCTATTTCTCAGCTGAAATGGAGTCAAGTTGAAAAAATTTTACATTTAAATTTAATTTATTTAACTACTCCATCAAGCGCAGTGCCGTTATGGGTTTCACATATTTAGAGTAGCTTTTGCTATTTTACAATGGAAATTGATATTGAGCCTTGTTGGGACGCTGAATCCCCATTAATTAATTAATATTTTCCCATTAGTCCAAAATGTCAATTTTCAGCATTCATCAGAGCTGCAGTGTGACAAGGCTGAATCCAGTTATACATCGATGCTTTTTTGTCTGGCTTAAATGGAGGCATGCTTTATTAACACATGCATATCTACAGCGTTGTTGCCATAAAGGATTTTAAAGTGCTGTTTGTCGGTTACATTCAAGGGTGCATTAAATATAACATGAGCCTTCATACACAGTCATAACAGTCTATAAAAATGCAAAGTTTGAATATTTTTTCCATTCCAGTCTTTTTTATGGACAGTTGAAATTGACATACATGTATGGAACAATACAGATGACTCAGCCAGATTGAGTCATATTGCACCTTCTGCCAATTTTTGGAAGGATTTTCTTGGGCATGTTAAGGGTTGCGCTAAATATGACTACTGGGGTCAGAGCCATCATGCCCTCGTCGGCAGCACTCTGACATGTTTTTGTGCTTCAGGTGACCCAAGTTTGAACCTCCTTTGCAATCCCATCCCCCTCTCTCTTTCCCACATGGCATCCTGTCTACTATAGTCTATGTTAGTAAATTCAAAACACTCAAAAATATTAATCTATTGGGGATGACACACAGTCTAAGAATTGAAGAAAATACAATTTGAACATTTGTTACTGTACCAATATTTTTTTCTTTTTCTTTTTTGAAACTAACTCAACTTCAGATACAGATATAAAGCCAGTGTATTATATCATTGCATTAAATTGGAAAAATATTTACAACATTATAAAATATTTTCTATTTCAAATAAAAGGTGCTCTTTTTAACTTTTTATCAATGGAAGAATCCTGTGGAAAGGGGGGGGGGGGGGTGTAGCACAACTGTTTTCAACCTTGATTATAGTAAGAAATGATAAGATAATAATGAGCCCCAAATCAGCATGTTAGAATCATTTCTGAAGGATCATGTGACACTGAAGACTTTTTTTTTTTTTTATAAATAATGGAGGTTTGGGGGGGGAAAAAATGGTAGTATCCACCTTAAATTTCACATTAGAACAACCGTGGCCATTTGTAAATTGAATGTGTCTTGCTTCCGGTGTCATTCGCTTCAAGTTATTAGCTGTACAAAACTGCTCGTTTTGCTGCTTGAAACTGCAAAATGTTTTTTTACCATATTATTTTAATGTATTGTCTTAATTATAAACACACTGGTTCGTAGCGCATACAGTTTTACTGTTTACTGCACTTTGAAATTATTCTCGTTATTTCCCTATAGCGGCTAATGAAAAGGAAGTCTCGCATATTCACAGAAAACAGCTTACTTTTGCACCCTCTTTTGCCCCACGCACCACTGAACTCTGACCCTCTGATGGACTCTCCCACTCCCCCCCTCCCAAATACACACACACACTGTCACTTGAATCAGTCTGAAATAAGCTCTTTTTGCACTACAAATCATTTTTTTGCACTACATCACTATATCTGCACTGTTGTTTACTTTACTGGTTTGCACTCTATCTTCCATATGCCTTGTGCTTTATATATATATTTTTACATTTTACCTTATTTGTATATTTGTATAGTTGTATTTTGTATTTTGTATAGTTGTATTTTGTATTTTGTATTTAATCTGTATTTATGTTATCTGTATGCACCCAAGGGTCTGAGAGTAACACAATTTCAATTCTCTGTGTGTATGTGCTGTACATGTGGAAGAATTGACAATAAAGCAGACTTGACTTGACTTGACTTGACTTACTTTCCCATTAAAAATTATATAGTAATAATAGTATCAATACCAAAGATACTTATTATATATTCAAGTACAGATATTTAGGCAGTATATAATCATGTATATGTCCATGTAGGGAGATATACACTACTAATCAGATGCCATTTTCATTTTTGCACGCCATGACTGTGGGATGTCACAGGCAGCAAAGGATACACTGCAAAAAAAAAAGATTTTCTCACTTACTATTTTTGTTTGGTTTTTCAGTAGAAATATAGAAACATTCCTAAATCACGATAAATTTACTTGTAAAGCAAAATGACTTTATAGTTAAAACAAGATCTGCCAGTGGGTTAAGAAAAATGAACTTAATTCAAAGGGAAAACAACATTATTTTTCTTACTCTGCTGGTACATAATATTTCATGTTTTAAGTATAAACTCACTTAATTTTGATACATTTTTACATCTGAAGTAAATGTGCCTTAATATGTTTAGATTTTTATACTGGAAAACAAGACAAAAACACTAAGTGAGAAACTCATTTTTGCGTGTGGTTTGCTGCTTTCAAACATAAGCCAGATAAAAACATTTTAGTAGACAGACTATGACGCATTTGGATGCGCCTTGTTGACTTCCTACTTTTAAGAAGGCAGTGTTTTTCAACATTCAGCCAGTGTGTGAAAATGCACAGGTGGTCTCAGTAATGAGGTAGAAATGTTGCTATTTAACTGTGGCTCTAACTACTGACATTCTCCAGTGAATCCCAACATGATCCCTGATTCCTGTCACTGAAGAGGCCAATCTATTAAGATACATAAGGTGCACGTGGGTGAAAAGTGAATGTTTCTACTGCAGGTCTGTGTGAAGATCAACAAGAATTACAGGTTAGAAGACTCTGACATCCTCTCTAAACCTAGACAACCCTCTCAGTGATTCTCAGACGGAGCTGCTAAGCTCAAGCTTTCAATACACAAGTGCGTTTAGATTGTTGTGACATTTTCAAGCAGATAGACACACTCTGAAACTTAGGCAGATAATGATAAACAAGTATCGTGACACTTTAAGTAGGTGTCTGTGCTCAGTTAGGCATTTTTAACCGTTCTTAAGGCTATTTTGAATAAGTCAGCATCACAGCCTGGCAATATTCCCTTATTTATAATGCAAATCCATTTCGGCTGAGAGGTAAATTATCTGGAAGCATTCACCTGCTTGACACTGATGTAATTCGGTGAAAAATTCTGCATGAGAAAACAGCCTTGCTCCACTCAGTCTGGGGTGTCAGAGAATGGAGGACGAGGACGAGGAGGAAGCGGAGAGAGAAATGGGATAGATTAATTTAAAAGCAGGTTGGTCAGCTCCTGACAAGCTTGGCTGGAGATATGCAAGATCTAACACAATGCGCCCAGGCTCATCATCCATCATCACTGAGCACATCAGGCATGAGCAGGAATGAAGAAGGGAATGGGATCAAACTAAAAAGGTCCACCGACAGTATCCTCCCACCCAATATGGGATTCTCTCGCTCTCTTTCCCCCCGACCACATACCTCAGAGCTCAAGACCCAGTTTACTTCCTTCTCTATTATAGAGGGACCATTTACAGCGTGAAAGCTTTTCAATGGAGCGAAGTATTCAAAAGCCGTTTGACCTTCCCCTGGTGACCTGCGTGAGAGTATGTGTGTTAAGACGCTACTTGTAAGCATTGCCACGCTTGTCTGCTGCTTCATTTAAAACACAGGGAGTCAGCACAAACGTAACAAACCAGCATCTCTTGTTTTATTCATCACTGCAGTAGAAGTGGGTGGCCTGGAGGACAAGAGAGTGGGGGAGCAGAAGAGATGAAAAAAGCAAGTTCTCCCAGCCAGCAGGCTCTACGCAAGCCTCAAGTGCTGCCACAGTCTAACAGCTTTGCAGCTCCACATTTAATATTCAGAGCAATCCGCTGGAATTGAGGACAAATGTATAGTGGACAAACAAGGGGGAGGTGTAAAACAACATTTTGGAGAAAAAAAACGATTTCTTGCACCTATAATTAAAAACTGCACACTGCAAAAAAAAGTCATTTAATAATTATTATTTTGTTTAGTGTTCCAGGAAAGAATAGTAAGAATATTTAAACATATTTAAAACAAGACACATTTTCTTTGGAAGCAAAATAACTCAACACACAGCCATTAATGTCTAAACCGCTGGCCACCATTATTTTCCAGCACTGCCTTAACCCTCTTGGGCATGGAGTTCACCAGAGCTTCACAGGTTGCCACTGGAGTCCTCTTCCACTCCTCCATGACGACATCACGGAGCTGGTGGATGTTAGAGAGACTGTAATATTCATTTTGCTAAGAGAGGAAGATAAATTTACTTCATATATACACTAGTGTTCAAAGATTTGTGGTCGGTAAGATTTAAAAATATATTTTTGAGTGATTTATGTCATTTATGCTCACCAAGGCTGCATTTATTTGATAAAATATATACAGTAATGCAGCAATATTTTGAAATATATTTACAATTTAATATAGCTGTTTTCTATTTAGCCTAAATATATTTTAAAATGTAATTTATTCCTGTGATAGTGATGCTGAATTTTCAGCATCATTACTCCGGTCTTCAGTGTCACATGATCCTTCAAAAATCATTCTAATATGCTGATTTGGTGCTTAAGAAATATTTCATATTAGTATCAATATTGAACTACTAATATCTGTGAAAACCTGATATTCTTTTTTCAGGATTCTTTGATGAATGGAAAGTTCAAAGAAATATTATTTATTTGACATAGAAATTATCTGCAACATTATTAATGCCTTTCTTGTTGAATAAAAAATAAAATAAAATAAAAGGGAGATTGGAAATATTTGGAATAAAAATTTATTTTTTTTATTAAATGTATTAAACACCCTTCAGAAGAAGAACACACTGAGGAAGCTTACTCTCATAGAAGAGCACTTAATTTGGCAATTTGTTTAACAGAAAGCTAAATCAGATCAAATGCCCTTGGTCACATGTAAAGTGAGAATGATTTTGTGTAACTCAACTGAGGGTGTGCTCTTGGTCTTCTCAGTTTTTCTCAACAAAACATCACTGAAAAAAAACCCCAGCATATTTCACAAGCAATCATCATGTATTAACGGTCAAATTGCATCTGAAATTATAATCTGAAACATTAATCACTTGTTCGTCCACAGCTTTTTCATAAATTAGCTATTTTGTGACCTATATCAGCTAAATTATGACATAAATGAGGTAAGCGGGATTGGGAGGGGGTTCGGGGCTCAGGGGGTGTCAAATTCTGAAAGACTCAAGACTCAAGAATTTTGTTCCTGCAGTTTAGTCAGAGAATTTAGCCCAAAACACAATTAAATCATAGCTACACAATTAATATTGGGAAATTGACTAGTTCTACCTGTTATCCATTTTTATCAAGAATACAAAGTATACAATTTTCTCAATGCAAGCATTTAAAAAGTATGCAATGAATTTGCTACTTCCACTGGATAAGGATCTTCAGCCAAACATGCTTGCACCAAATTACAGAGAGAAATTAATTCATTGCCTTTTTATGATAAACAAAGTAAAAAAAATCTAACATTTAATTAAAGGACTAAATATAGATGCAAAATTTTTGTTCAGCCTAATGTCTATTGTATAGGGTCAGCATAGTCTTGTCCTTTTCTCCATCTGTTTATAGGTCAGTTTACATACTTTTCCTTCGCAGCCAGCAACAATTCTTTATAAACACAAAGGCAAAATTCAAATCGCACTGAACATATAACGTCCTGTTAACAACAAACGCAAACATTCAGGTGAGGTTGCTTTAGCAGCCATCCAAGAGCTGGAAAAAGCATTGAAAGTGACGGAGTGCTTAACATAACAAAAGTCAAGCATTTGCATAAGCACACAGTGCTTCTGTACGGAGCTATTTCTGTGTAAACAAGGAACAAAAACATCACTGTGATGAGAAATGACATTGTCAGCTCGAAGAAAAAAGATGAATCCCTGCCAATGCAACATTAGTTTTGAGTGAGCCATGCTGAAATAATACTTCTTGGACTGATATGCTGAGATCAAAGAATTGACATAAAGTTTGGAAACTTCTGGACTCCATTTTGATGTGGAAAATGTTGCAACTTAATTTTATTTTTTTACGGAGGTGTATGACCAAACAAGTCTGAGAACCACTGCACTACTGTATAAGCATAAAATGTGACAAATATTGCATACTTGCAATACTTTACAGGTATTGTACACAACATATTGCATAACTCATATAGATCTTACACTACTAAAATACAAAAACTTTGTGTACTGATTGTGGGGGAAAATCTGCAGAATTGATTTAGTTATGGCAAAATGATCAATGGAACAGAGAGTACTACACTCTATGGTTTCACAAAATAGTATTAAATTATTCAAATGTTTTTAGCATAAGTGTCAATTTAACATGTTAATTTATTTAGTATCATGATTTTAAATAACATAACAGTCAAGCGTGTCTCTTGACCTGTATCTAAATTACAAATTAAAGAATTTTCCTACTATCAGAGCGATTTAATGTTCTTTATCTTACATAAGAATATTAATCACTCATGTAATTAATTTGATTAAAAGTTTTAATTGACTGTCAGCCAATTGTCAATTTCAATAACCTTTGAAAAATGACTTTTTATTTACATATTTTTTAATGTAACCCTAGTAATAAGCATATCTGTGGTTACAGACTCCTTGCTGCTGTACTTAGTTACATTCTTTCAGTCCAGAAAATGCTCCACTTGTTAATAATCCAACTAACAAATCAGTGTAAATAACAACTTTAATAGCTTTACATCTCACACTTGTTCATTATTTAATCCAGTCACAAGTTCACCTTTCTGCTGCTTTTTTTTTATTATTTTTTTTTATTGGTTGGTACATGTGTCAACAGATGATGCTGTGAAAATCTCTTGTGTGTGCACTGAATGCCTTCCGAGCAAAATTTGTGCAAACATATGCATGCTGGTTATCTCTTTGAAGAATATGTAATCCTTGAATGATTAAAATACCGTCATGAGCTTCAATAACAAAGACGTTAATGGGGGAGAGGCTTTTGTAAGAGGAGGGATAAGCATGCTCTCATCTTGAGCACTGATGTATCCATAAAGTGTGTTGTACTATTGTACTGTTTTCCCCGAGCTGTCAGGAAACCTGAATCTTGGCTTGTCTGAGAGGTCCCAGTCTTCCAACACTATTACAAAATAAAAATAAAAAAGCCATCTGTTTCAACCGTTTGTTTGTTTGTTTGTTTGTTGTTGTTCTTTGGCACAAACATCATCTAATGAGAAATTAGTTAATTAATTTATCTATGGAATAGCATGAGACAAAAAAAAACTTTTATGAACAAAAGAATGTCGATGTCAATTCAAAGAATTAAAAACAAAACATGGTTAGCAGGTTGCACATCCCAATAAAAATACTGATGGATCAGTGTTAGAAAAGAATTGCCAACTATAACTATACATATTATAATTAGGGTAACAACATCCAACTTGAACTGATTTACATGAACAACAATCAAATATTAGGTAACTTACATGTTCCACTATAAAAATAACTAAAATGGCATGACTTTAATCCTTTTTCAATCTACTACAAGACAACCGAACAAATCAATTCACTAGAATGAATAAACGTTTTAACACTACAAAAAGTGAAGAGCACTGTATAGAATGAAATTTACAAACAATACGACTTCTCAGAGCTATGTATAAGAAAGAGAGACATTTAGGACAAACCAATTCTCTAGAATGAGCCAGACATCCCAGCACTACAGGACAGGGACGTGTAGGACAAACTGATTTACAGAATAATTCACTTTTTAATCACTACTTAGGAGAAAGAAGAGGGCTGTATAGAATAAACCGATTCACTAAAATAAATCAGACTTTTCAACATTACATATGAGGAGGACTGTACATATGTGCATATGAGGAACCGGCGAACATTTAAACAAAAATCTTTAATAGATAAACACAAAACGAAAGTAAAAGCGGCAGCCCCTCACAGACGACTGCCGCATAAAACATAATAAAACAAAAACATAAATAGTCCAGGCCTGGTCCTCTCCGTCCTTCACTATCGTCGCTCCTCCTTTTATCTTTCCGGAGCTCCTCCGTGGGACTCGAGACCAGTGAGTGGTGCAGGTGTCGCTCATTATCATTTACTACACCGGCCTCACTCCAATCCCACGGCTCTCGGCCCCGCCCCACTCGTCACAGTTGGTTTGGTTTCCTCACTCTTTTTTTGGATTTAACAAGATTTGCAAAAGTGCCCATAAAGAGAAAAATTACAGCACACAAAACACACACCTTGCAGTTTGAGCTTCAGGTGTCAGACCCTGTGAACGTACACAAAAAGCTTAAAGCTCTGACTTTGCCCAAAGAACCTGAGGCTGCTTTTCCTAAAGTGAGCTATCAGGGCAGAGTTCATCCTTCCACGGAAATGCCTGAAAGCCACATGCCAGAAGTGTTCAATAATGTACACACTGTGGGTTGTAGCACCATATTTTAGTCTTTACCACTCTCTATTTCCGACTCCACAAAATGTCAGTCAGGCCGCTCGCAGAAGGGGTTATTTCTTGATGCGCAACTATGAATAAATAAATATAAATCTAATATTCAAATCGCAGAGCTCCCACCCACCTTTAAACACCCTTTTCTGACTTTCAATAACAAGTTGACGCGTTTTGCAGCGAGCACATATCTGTGATACATCTGCGATATATGGGAAATGTCATGTCGCTCGGAAAAAAAGAGTAAGTCAGAATGTTTTGCGCTCCTCTGAAAGCAGAACCCACCAGAGCTGGTTTGTTCTCAGCTCAGGTGGGAGTGAATTGCCAAACCTCCGAATAAAAGCTCTATGTGCCATTGACAGGCATGATAGAATACTGCTGAGTATCTCACCTCTAAATGGTGTTGGCTCACGCCTTTTATCCGACACTGTTAGCATGGTGAGATTTACACATACGGTGCAGCACTCCTTAAAGATTCTCTATTAAACAGATGGAGTCAGACTGCCCTTGGTCTCTCAGCCTTCCTCTCTGAGGTCTCCCAACTTGCTTTAATCATATCCAGCTCGAGATCAAATGGTGCACATGGATCGCAACAACTAAGTCTCGCTGTAAAGCGCTGGCAGAGCGTCAGGACCAGACATGATCTTCATTAGAGTAACTAATACTCGTAAATGATTCCTATATCCCTCCCTGGCACTGAATGTATTTGCACTGCATTGTAAAGAGCAACCATGTTCACTGTATTGCATAAGCCTGGCAAACTGCACATATTTAGCATGTGTAATGTCAGATTCAGAAAACGCTGATGCTTCTGCCAGTAATCCAGGGAATTGCACATTCTTTGGCCTGCAGCAGACAATTGAGAGTGAGAAACATGTGGAAGAATCTCGCAACTTAATATTCTGCACAAGAAATGCGCTCTACATCACGGCCACAGAGGGATTTTACAAATCAAGCCCACTTTCCTGCATTCCAAACAGTGCTAAGGATCTGTTAAAGCATCTATCAACGTAATATGAGGTTAATGAGGTTCCTGTATAACAAAGACATTATAAATATCTGCCTCATCATTCAAAGCAAGCCAGCGTGTAGAGCTGCATTCCACATATCCATATCCACACTAGCGACTTTAAATTTGGTTGTGCCAAATGCCCAGGGGACCCCCTCCTAAAGCCTGTGGAGAAATTAGTAAGATTCTGCAATGTTAAAATGTAATGACATAAAGAAGGCGATTCATTTCATCCCATCATGCTATAGTGGACTGTGACCCAGTTTTGGAAATTTAAATAGGGATTTGATATGAAGGGGCATATTAATTGGAACAGATGCCTTCTCAATTATTAACATCTCGCACAGTACGCTTGTATGAGCTACATCTACCCGTTGTACGTCTCTATGCTCTATGCTCAAGACAGGGACTTAATCAAGGTCCAAGCAGATCACATCCTATTAAATGGTAATGTAAGCAGAGGGATGTTTTCCATTGAACTTTCTATTGACGGTCCCTCTGGCTGCAGACGATCAAGAGAAGCCTACAGCAATGCAATATTAAATAACCATCACTACAGGGAGAAGCAGAGAACAGTTACAACACAGGGAACTCATCATATAAGCTAAAAAGGGAGTTATCGGACTACACAATGCCATAGAATTCTCTAGACTACCAGAACACTAAAGTTACAGTGAGATATATACCAGAGATATTTTTTTAACAAAAATGAAGTAAACAGCAAGTAACAGCAAAATAAATAATTAATTAACCAGTAATTAACCATTAACCACAAACAAACAAATAAATGGGGTGTAGCATTTGGACCAATCAGACACACAACTTTTTGTTATAAACCAACTAAATTAAAATACATAGTTAATAAATGGAGACAAATCTATTTCAGTTTTACGTTTTGATACATGGCGTATATTTTTACAACTTGTCTGCATTAAACAATAGCAACAAGACTTTGCTGAGGTATTTAATGCTGTTAAACATTTCAAATGATACCAGTTTGTGCATTAGATTCTGTAGTCATGAAAAATTAAAACAGAAATTAAATTAACTGATAATTTATAAACTGAAAAGAGAACTCAGAAAAATATAACTAATCTAAAAATAAAAAAAGACTGAGTAATAAATTAAAACTCAGCTAAATTAAAAAGACAAGAAATGGACATAAAAAATCGAAACTATGAACCCTCATTTAAATCATGAATTAAAAAAGAGAAAGAAAGAAAGAAAGAAAGAAAGAAAGAAAACATTTAGAAGGTAATGGAGATGATATATCAAATGGAAAATCATCTGATCTGCTTTGATGAAATACATATAAAAAAATCGACATAAACTGCTTATGTCTTGGGTCATCAAGACAGCTTCTCAGTACATTTTGTACAACCCAATGGTACTGCAATGTTGTGACACTGTCACCATTATCACAGTGGAGGGCAGGCATTTGATGGGTGAATGCCTATAAAATGCAGCTTCCCTATTACTCCTGACAACACATTACATCCTATATCACTGCTGGGATCATTCACATGGCCATTTAGAAGGTAATG
This sequence comes from Sinocyclocheilus grahami, assembly GCF_001515645.1. Lineage (NCBI taxonomy): Eukaryota > Metazoa > Chordata > Actinopteri > Cypriniformes > Cyprinidae > Sinocyclocheilus > Sinocyclocheilus grahami. The sequence goes on from NW_015505364.1 coordinate 737,771, forward strand.
GAGATGATATATCAAATGGAAAATCATCTGATCTGCTTTGATGAAATACATATAAAAAAAATCGACATAAACTGCTTATGTCTTGGGTCATCAAGACAGCTTCTCAGTACATTTTGTACAACCCAATGGTACTGCAATGTTGTGACACTGTCACCATTATCACAGTGGAGGGCAGGCATTTGATGGGTGAATGCCTATAAAATGCAGCTTCCCTATTACTCCTGACAACACATTACATCCTATATCACTGCTGGGATCATTCACATGGCCTGAGCGGGTAACTGCTGTCTTTATGTCTCCATTGACCCTGGAAGTTTAACACACAGACAACTGTATAGAAAACACTGCAAAGTTTGCAACCTTACAGGTAGACTAGAGCCAAAATACATCATTATCAGAAAACAAAAACTTTGCCCATCAGCCAAATACCAGACGTGCTCCTGATAGCAATGCAAAACAACATATGGATATGTCCACAAAATCTAAACCCAACACAATGCTTCCCCTTGACCTCTGAGCCCAAGCCCGCTAATTCTTCCCCAAATCAAACTGCTCGACCCCTTCCACTCCCACTGTTTCTCTGTAATTCACAAGCTCTCGCATTTGGACGGAATAGCATTGGCATGTTGTCTGTATATCAGAGCCCTACTCCAGGGCTGAGTGGCAGGGTGGTAAATTTTCTTTATGTTGTCATTACTTACGGAGAAGAGCTTCTCGTATCAGCCACACCAGCTGCATTTGAGTTACTGCTGTAGATCAAACTCCATGACTTCTTCTAGGGGCTGAAATAGCCAGCATAATAACATGTTAAAGCAAGGGGAGACCGCTCAACAAAGAGTACTCCACCTAGATGCTATTACTTATTGTCTCTTGAGTCTGGATGTCCTTGAGACAGAGAGTTTATCACCTAGCCTTGGGTAGATCCTCGTAAAAACATATGGCAGAACACATTAAAGTGTCACGAAAAATGTACCTAAAGTTGTCTGTCTCTAAAGAGGGTCACTAGCAAATCAACAAACACCCAGAAGTGCTTTTTGTTTGTAACAACCAAGACCAAGACTTTGTAGCTAGTTCTTAAAGTGACTTTCTTTCTTCTTCTTCTACAATTTTTTAACTTCTATACAAAGAAAGTTAATGGTTCTTCAAAACATCTCCTTTTGCATTCGACAGCAGAAAGTTATACAGGTTTGGAACATTAAGAAGGTGAGTAAATGATGACAGAATTTATATTTTTAGGGGAACTATCCCTTTAAGAACTAGGAATTCAGGTAAGGTACCTTTGAACATTGGAAAGGCTGTACATTTTTTAATAATGTGACAAAATGCCTGGCGTGAATTCCCCCTCCAAACACTCAACCTTCCTTCTAGCACCTTTCGTCCACGTCTGATTTCCCACTGTGTGCTCTCTTCATTCTTCCCTCTTACTCCTTCCATTTCCTCTCCTTGTTCTTACAATGAGGACTCTTATCATTTGCAGTGTGGCTCCCACTGAGAGTATGAAGGTCAGGTAGATATAAACGTCTCACATTTCCCCACACAACCCTGCAGGAATCAGGTGGGTGTTTCTTCCCCCTGAAGGGGTTATTCTAGGTACGGTCAGACTATACAAAATGAGCCAAATATGAAATCATATCAAATTTTAAAATGTGGAGTAGGTTAATAGATATTTTTGGGTCTGAAAAATAACACATATTTTGTGAGTGCATGAGTACATGATTTGAGAAGTGTTGATTAGACTGCATTCAAGTAATGAATGCATTTAATGGTTGAAATGGAATATCAAGATGGAGTAGATGCCCTACACATATACAGTAAGTATACAAAACAAAAATAATCTGTGTAAATTAATCATCTGAGATTTAAAGTCAGCTGTGAAACAAATACATTTACTGGGAATTAGTGCATCAATGGCAAGTTGTGACATTTTAAGTTGTGACAGTGAATACTTCACAGATACTTCAAGATATTTGAAAGGCAATTTTGTAATGAGCAACCAAAGTTGCTGCCTAGGAAAAAAACAAAATGTTGTTCAATAGTGGGGCATGTTGTCACATTATATGGGTTAAATAGATACACCAGTTCACTTAAAAATGAAAATGTTCCAGTTTTTTTGTCATCATTTACTCACCTTCCTGTCATTCCAAACCTGTATGATTTACGTTCTTCTTCAGAACACAAAAGAAGATATTTTGAAGAATGCTGGTAACCAACCAACACTGAGACATTTCTCAAAATACCTTCTTTGTGTTTCACAGAAGTAAGTCAAGCCACTTCACTTAAAAATTAAAACATTTTTAACATTCTTATTTTGAAGACAGTTCAATCGTTCAGTTAACATTTATTTAGTTAATCTGCAGAAAAAACATAATTCAAAGTTGTCACATGATTAATCAGCCAAACCAAACACGTAGTACGCTTAACAGCACCACCAAAGGGTACATCTGTGCCTTTTAAGAGAACAGAATGCTGCTTAAAGCAGAACGTGATTATACTGTGATCACATCTCATTTCATGTAAACCACATTCCCAAGAAAAGGTCAGAGATGCAGTCTCTAATATCTGTTTTGATCTGCTGCATTCTTTGATTCATAGAGAAGAGGAGATTTTGCGAGTAATCCACGATCAAAAGGGATCTGAGCGATTGGTATTACTGGGTAATACAAATATAAGGTAGGATTTAGTCTGTGTATTTGTGTGTTTTCTTACTGCGCAGACTCTCTCTGTGACAATCCATGAAAAGCAAAGTTTGAGTATAATAGAGATATTTCACAAATATCAGCGGTTTGCAGAGATCCGATCTCTCCTGATATCGCTGCTTAATCTTCCCCTATCTGGACGTTTGTCAATACAAAACCGTTAGACAGCAAGCACAAGCTGCTTTTCAATTATGCAACAACCACTGGAGCTTCAGGACCTGTGATACAAGGAGCTAATCCTTAAAACTCTTTAGCCACTTGACCATCATTTGTTCCTTCTGAAAGGCAAAGGCCTGTACGATTGGTCTGTGATCAAAAATTCACCACCCGTTTACTCGAAAAATCTCTTGTCATGCATTATGTAAGACAGTGAGATTTCCATGCCTGGAGCCTCTCACCATGTCGCCAAGGCTGAGAAGAGAGCATCTGCTGCTGGGAAACTGCTGGCTACAGCCGCTGGAAAAACTCTTCGCCCCAGTGCTCCTCATTAACCTTCAACAGCTCTTATACACTCTGAGGAGCGAGATCAGACGAACACTGAGGAAATCTCCCAAAACTGACTGATTGGGTGTTTGAAGCTGTAGCGTCTGGAACACTCCAACACACAATATATATTTTGTTAGCTAGATTTCACAAATACTTTGTAACACCCCAGGACGCTGAACAAGACCCTGGTTTCATGGTAACCCGATACATTTACAACCTTGTGGAATGCGAGCCGGCTCTCATTCTGCTTTCTCCAGAAACAAAGGGACACAAATGCACAGGAGAAATGGACTTTTCTACTAATTAATTCATAGGAAAACCTTCTTTGAATGAACACCCATTTTCTTCAGGCCAGTGTGTATATTATTGCTGTGTTGTATTTAATCTGTTGTATTATAGACTATTTTTATTCATGCTTACGATAAACCACCTTTTCACTATATGTAATCTTACCTTGTTTAGTATCTATGAATTTGCCTTCGTATGATCGAAACAAGCGTGTATATTATAAGCTGATATAACAGTATTGGTCATAGACCAAGGTCTTAATAAATCATGAGCATCAGAAGTCAAGACGTTCGTGATAAATAAATAAGCATTTTCGACATTTCGAGCAGGACATGCAGTGTTCGAACTAAACCGTGGACTTTGGGGGAGCCCACTTTATTTATTTTTTTATAACGGGGGGGGGGGGGGGTTTGAGTTAACGTACTAAACATGAGTGGAATTTGCACCGCTGCGCCCCCACACCTTGATGCTCATGACAAGAATAGCATGTATAGTTATCTTTATTGAAGTGAATTAGGTTTAAATCGCCGTCATGCATGAATGAATGATATTTTTGCAATTTTACACATAATAATCCACGATGATCACATTACACAAAACTGAAATTGCATGTCAAAATAATACATTGTCAATATTTTTTGAGACCCCCCAAAATTTCACAAATCACGTTTTCAGGGGAGCCCATGTCTTATTAAGGGGAGCCGAGCTCCCCCTAGCTCCCCCGTAGTTCGCACCCTGAGGACATGAATATCCTTTTCCTGAGGTTAGAAGAAAAGACCAATGAGATTCAGCGAGGTCACCATTTCCATCTGAGGGAGCGGGAACATGGGAACATGTTTTTAACGTGGCTGAATTTAAGTCCTCTCAAGAGTGCGACCCAGGTGTCTTCCACCCCCTCCTGTCTGACATTTCACAATCCCACGCTGTAACCTCTGTCGGAGGGTTCCGTTTGGCCTAACAGCGAAATAAGAAAATTGAAAAACTCTCGACCAAAGCACATATATGAAAACACCACCTCTGATGTGGAGGTATTACATGTTTTCTCATTTTTCATTTAGTCTCGGCTTCCACACCAATGAGATATGAGGTAGGCATGGGGGAGGACAACAGGAAATCATTCCCCAGGGAGGAGAAAATATGAGCAGGGACTGTAGTACTGCCTTCTGTAGTATTATGAGATATGTTAATCCTAGAGACGAGAACACACATACATATATAATACAACAGGGATGCGCACCATTCAAAACTGAATTAAGAACACCATTTAAATTCTGAATTCCTTCATTTGAATTTGACATGAACAGGATGCAGAATTGTAGCTTGATTTTAAATGGAAGGAAGAATTGAAATGAATTAACATTCAATGAAATTAACAGCAATTTTAACTAGAAAAGCAAAGCTTGTCAATAAAAAGTAATACTGTTGGATTGACAAAGCATTCTTTGAAAGTTTAAAAAAAGAGGTAAAAGAACACTTAATTTCCCAGAATGCATTACCTGTGTTGAACTTCTTTGAATTGCAAATTCCTACTCCTATCATCACAATTAAACATCCTGTTTAGTTCATATTCAGACTAATAAATGTATATAAAAAACACAAATACATTGTATATCGCATTATACACACACATATGATACTCGGATATCTTATCAAAATATATATATTTATTACAAAGACGAATTCACATGAGAAGCAAAACTGCAAAACCTAAACATATAATGTTCCATGGAAAAATGGAAGAAGATGAAGTGCATCTTGTTTCATTTTTCCATGTTTCAAGCATAATCCTCACTAAATTAAATAAGGTTTAGTATGTTTAGATGTTGTCCTGGAAAACAAGAAAAGATTATGATTGTTTTTGCACAAGAATGCCATGTAGTTTATGTGAAAGTCCAGACTCTTACAATATTAAAAGGCAACCATTTTCATGGTTTTCATTAGAATTCACTGCTCTCTTCTGTGATTGTTCAATCTCGACTACAGTTTGCCTCTCTGCTTGGATTATATAACGTATATCAATATGCACTGCCTCTGTATGCATACCTAAAAATAAAACACTGTGCACAATCACATGCCTCTTTATATCGCAACCTATAAAATACCTACATAAACATTCTGTCTCTTCCCTTTCGAGGCGTATTGCTCCATATGCACTGACTTCTTGGGAGGAAGTCAAGAATATCCACTTTGGTTCAGCTACTCGGGTGAAATTGCTTTTTATGATGGTGTGGCAGGCAGTGAATCTTTTTTTTATATGTTTTCTATAAGATATGTAAATTAAGTCAGAGGACAGTAGAATGGCGCTACAGTGTCTTAAAGGAAGTGTGGGGGAAGTCCTCAGCCACGGCACAGCAATTTCACACCTGTCCTTTACAACATGGCTACTCTAGAGAACCGTAAGACCCCTTGGAGAAACTCTTCAGAGGGACTTCCTGTTCCTCCACTGCTCTACTAGCAGGTAGGTTCGACACATGGCACTTTAATTTCACCCTCCAAGTGATTTTCAATGAGTGTTGCGATGCGAAATGCGATGAGCAGATATTCATACCAGCAAGTCTAGGAAACAAACATGCAAAGACCTTTGGAATTACATTTCACATCATGACTTATTCTCCATTTCCTAGTTTTCAACATGAATATTCTAATTAACCCTGAAAACACGTTAAACATATGATCACTTGGCCTTCAGCGGCTCTCAAAGATAAACTCATTATTCATTCAGCAAAAGTCGGGATTAAAATCAAACCGAATATGATGACCAGTCGTGCCGGCCAAAGAAATGCTGGCAAAACACGAGGAGAATTAAAGAACTTCGCCCTACAAATTAACATTCCACTGTGACAAACCAATAAGCAACTGTTGTAAAGTCAAACATTTATGTTATTGGATTTACTGCAGTGCCACAGATAACTGTCATTTTACAACTGCAGTAAATAAAGAACTAAATGCAAAAATCTACAAGCAAAAATGTCATTAACTACAGTCCCGGGCATCCGACAATAAAATCACTAATTATACATCAACACCGTGATGATATTTTGGTCACGAAAACAAATAAAGGCTGATGGCTGCAATAAAACCAGTTAAAAAAAAGAGAGAAAATGTCTTATAAAATGCATTCTAATGCATCTGTGCGTCCACCTAAATCGTTCGAAATATGATGGCATTTAAGGAGTTGTGATTTTCATTAATATCAAGGGCGGCTCCAAAGCGATTCCTTCACAAAAGACCTTCCGAGGCACTCAAGGACACTATAAGCAGCATATTTTCAGACAAAACTGCATCTGCATCACAAAAGGAGAGGATCTGAGCGCCGTCCTCCTTATGATGAGTGAAAGAAAGCACAGAGAAATCATTCCCCATGGCTGAGGCTCGCAGTCGGTGCACTGCCACCTACACGCCAACACTCAATCCACATCAGCATCGCTCATGCTGCAAACAATGTCCTTGCGTTCCTCTGACCAGAATAGAATTCAATACAATTCCACCAAGCTTTCAGCACCTACTCAGGGCGGGAAGGCAAATCAAAGAAAGAAAAATGTGGGAGGGTTAAAATGAGCACATGTGTATGCAGACGTGAAATTAAGCGCTACATATCATTCTTCAACTACTCTTCACATAATGCAAATCTATTACACATGAATACAAAATATAGAGTTTTGTATTTGAACTATGCTATTCCTTCCAAAGCAGTTGAGCTTCTCTGGATCAATAGAGTAATCTGCTCTCCTTTTGTTCCTATGCCAAGACTTTAATCAAATGAAGCAGAGTTAGACTGGCACAGTGCTGGTGTAAATCTGCGGTCCTCGTGTAGCTTTGCTGTAGGACAGCAGTGAGCGACAGAGAGCACGCTAGAGGTCATGTCTCGTCGACATCTCGGGTGAATCAAAGGCCGAGAGAGCCGGACCTGAGCTTCACGCAGGCGCGTGGTGGGCTGAGGTGAGCCCTCTGGGTGACAGCTGCGAGATAATCGCCAGAGTTTTGTTTCTCTCTGAATCAGCTCAACGCGCACACACACATCTTATGGTGGAAATCTCTTCTGATGATGCAGCAGTGGCCCTTGCCAAAGCTTGTATATTTCCGTTTACCATCAGTCTGTGAAGGATAAATTGTGATTTCTGCATGTGTCAGGTGGTTTTGTTTTGATATGTGACAAGTTGTGGCAAACAATAAAATAAAATAATAAAATTACATTTTAAAAAAAGCTATATACCATTCAAAAATTTAGTTTCAATAAGACTTTTTTTTAGAATGGATGCATTAAATTTATAAAAAGTGACAGTAAAGACATACGTTACAAAAGATTTCAATTTCAAATAGATGTTGTTCTTCTGAACTTTCGATGCATCAAAGAATCCTGTAAAAATGTTTCCACAAAAACATTAAGCAGCACAACTATTTTCAAAAAACATTTCTTGAGCACAAAATCAACATAAAATCAACATATTAGAAGGATTTCTAGCTACGAGTAATAGCTGCTAAAATTCAGCTTGTGCTATCAGAGGAATTTGTTAAAATATATAAAAAATATTTTAATTTGTATTAATATTTCAAAATATTATAATGACTTTTCAATCAATAAATAAATAATTAACTTACAGACCCCAAACTTTTGACTAGTAGTGTACTTTCCAACTTTCCAATAAATGTTGAGGTTATTTGGATTTGTATATTGTGGGTTTGACATTTAGATTGTAGAAACTTTTTTTCTGTCCTTCCTTGTATTTTTGAAAATAAAAAAAATAAAAAAGTAAAACAAAAACAGCTTGTCATCATGAAAATCAAAAGCACTTTCTCTTTTCTTACAAACAACATTAGTCATTCAACACTTCATCATTCAGATGAGAAGAAATTGTAAACAAATAAACTCTGATGGCAAAGACGAGCATTTCAAGGCAGTTACTTGTAACATGTTGTCACTAATCTGTCACTGAGAATGTTATGCTTTCATCTGCAACGCATTTATTCAATTTTTCCTTATTTTCAGCAAATTTAAGATAAACATCTGGATAAAATAATTGGGAAACAACTATGCATTTTTACTTTCTCTTGACAGCAAAGAGACAACTCCAAAACTCACTTCTAACTTACATTAACTTCATATCATATATTAACTCAGGTTTTGACAGGCTGCCTCAATTTCACACACCCACTTATTAGGTGTCATAATCATATATTACATGTTAATTTTTTGGTAAGAATAATTTACTCAACAGAATGAAAAAAAATATATATAAAAATGTACAGTGGGGAAAAAAAGTATTTAGTCAGCCACCAATTGTGCAAGTTCTCCCACTTAAAAAGATGAGAGAGGCCTGTAATTTTCATCATAGGTATACCTCAACTATGAGAGACAAAATGAGAAAAAAAATCCAGAAAATCACATTGTAGGATTTTTAAAGAATTTATTTGCAAATTATGGTGGAAAATAAGTATTTGGTCAATAACAAAATTTCATCTCAATACTTTGTTATATACCCTTTGTTGGCAATGACAGAGGTCAAACGTTTTCTGTAAGTCTTCACAAGGTCTTGGCAAGATTGTGTTCTCTGCATAATTAACTTACCCTAAAGAGACACTTTTAGATCAATGTGACAGAAAAGGTTGTCTTTGTGACAATAGTGAAAAGGATTCAATTGAATTGTGTGCTATTTATTGTAAAAAAAATTAACAGGCAAATATGTTTTAATGCGTTAAATCCCTTGATGAAAAATTAGTATGTCACCAGCTAAAAATATCACTTGTATTTAGTCCTAATTTGAGTTAATGTCTATGTGCTAATCTGTGAATATCATTACAGACAACATGTACATGTATTTGCCCATAATTTCTGAAATCATCAATCGTTTCATGCATGGCAAACACAAAAATGCTTTCAAGAAGCAATAAATATTGTGTATTTAGTGCTGTATTGTCATGTACTACAGCCTGTAAATAAATATACCGATATTCCTTTAGCCACATAAATACTTTTGGTTTCTTATAACGGTCAACATTCCTATTCGACAGCCACTACAAAGAACAAGACCTCAGCCCATCATCCTGTCATGGTCCCTAAAGCAGTCAGAATTCAAGGCACAGAAGCTAAATCACAGAGAATACTAACTCAACATGTGCACTCTAATGTAGATCCAGATCTCTCCGGTGGTTTCTCATGGCAATCTCATCAGATGACATTTCATTAATCTGTGCTATGCTTACTGTAGATCGTCACCTCAGTAGGGAAAAAAGATAAACAAACAAGTCCCAGTTTACACGTCGTGCGAGGCCGGGCTCAGCCATTAGTGCTCGTCATCCCTCAGATACCACAGGCGATGTCATAATTAAATCAGTCTGTTTGCTTTTTCTCGGTGCTCCATCAGACTGTATTATTTTCATATTTTTTTTAGATGCGTCTCAGAGCCGAGGCCTGCTAAAGCTGTCCATTCGGCATTTCTGAAATTGATTTGAGGGAGAAAAACAAATGGCTCGACTTGTGTTTACGTTCTAGCTCTCTCCATTTATCAAACCCTGTCTTTGTCTTCCTGATTAACTTTATTCTTTGAAGGAAGAAAGAAGCATTTCTTCATACTTAACCCGTCAAGACTCCTAGAATCGTCTCAAATTAGCTAACCATTGCAACTATGATTTATACAGTTATTGACGCAAAGACAGAAGTTGAGCTACTCATCTCACCCTCATATATAACATGTTTTTCTGCGTGCTTAGAGAAGTAATGACGCGTGAGATTGTTTTCCTTGAGTACTGCAGTTTAGTACTTGTAGATCAGGTACTCCCATTAAGAAACAGGAAACATCACAAACTATATAAAGATATATAGCAATCAACTCACACACAGCATTTGTAAACAAAATAATTTTGCTGCAGTCAGATAGGCAAAATAAAGTGGTGAGTAGCTGTTCAGTGTTATAGTTTTCATCAACTGAACGAGTGTTGCAAACAAGCTCTTCCTGTGCAGGCAGTTTCGCTTATTATAAAGAGGTTGATCTACTTTATATATATATATATATATATATATATAAGCACTAATAGTGGTTCATTGGCTCGTAATCATAGGGGAACCACTTTAAGTGCTATACTGCAACTTTGTCAAATGGTGCTATGTAGAACTATAAGAAGAACCCCATTCTCTTCCTTAGATTTTAGGTATGTTATTCCACTCTCATATGTTTGCTATGAACGGGAATTTACTACTTTTACTATTACTGTTTTGAATCACTTTTATACTTTTCTGAGGTCAAAAAGTCTAGTGTGGGGTCCCTGGAATATTTCCTTCTAGGGGGGCCTTGAGGGCAAATAGGTTGAGAACCACATAATCTTCAGGAAATACACTGTATTTTAATGTCGTTTTCAATCCTTTCCCCAACTAAACTAAGAGAGAGTTAGAGAACCTTGAAAGAACTATACAGGAGCTTAAAAGGTTCTTTATATGGCAGTGGTGCAATATCGCACTTCAACCACCCCAAAGAACCGCTGAAGAACCATACTGGGCTTAACAGATTCTTTATACGGTAGCGGTGCTATATAGCACTTCAACCACCCCAAAGAACCGCTGAAGAACCATACTGGGCTTAACAGATTCTTTATACGGTAGCGGTGCTATATAGCACTTCAACCACCCCAAAGAACCGCTGAAGAACCATACTGGGCTTAACAGATTCTTTATACGGTAGCGGTGCTATATAGCACTTCAACCACCCCAAAGAACCGCTGAAGAACCATACTGGGCTTAACAGATTCTTTATACGGTAACGGTGCTATATAGCACTTCAACCACCCCAAAGAACCACTGAAGAACAAATGTTTTGTGTATGTATATACTGTATATTAAACTGTTTTATTTAGCAAGGATTCATTAAACTGATACACTAAATTGATAAAAAAAAATTACTCAAATAACTGCAGTTGTTTTGACATTTCTATTATTCGAAGACTCAAAAAATGTTTTACAGTTTCCAGAAAAATATTAAGCAGCACAATATAAATTTTTCACTATATAACATAACTTTTTTATAAGAGACTTCCTACAACAACATTAAAATATATGACATACTGTATATACTACATATACTGTATACATACTATATTTGACCTTTTTACTTTTACTTTCATAATAATAATAATGCATGTATTTTTAAAATATTTATAATATTATAGCTCCTCAAAATATATATGGCTTCCCAAGCTTATCTATATCAGAGCAGTGACAGAGTGATTTATGCTCCTGCTGTTCAGAAAGCAGAATGTTTTTTGGTTGAATATTTATTTACTCCTTTCATTTTAAAAGGACAAATCACAAATCAAAGTACTTTATTGTTACTGTAATACCACCATTAAGCTTAGGTGATTTGCAAAATCATCATTATGTTTCCTTTATGAGAACATAACACCTGATATAATGAAGACTTGTTACAACCCCAAAGGTTAATGACTATTCGACCAGGCACTCAATCATCTTTGAAGGTAACTGGAAAAGGATGGTGTATGACTGGGCCTTATTTACTTGGTCAATAAGCACAATTTCAAAGCTGGAATAAAGAAGATGAGCAGTGCAGCCAGACATACCTGCAAACAGAGCACCTGCACAATCATTTTTACTACAGTGCCGTTATAAAATGCACTGCTCTCTCTCTCTAATTGTATTACTCATACAGAGCAACACACACCTTGTATGAAAATCAAACAGTGTACCCATAAGCTCAGCATCAACATCGAAATGCACAGCAGCACATCACAACGAGAGAGATGACAACCCACCAGGTCTCTCTCGTGACACATTTCCTTTGGAAATCAATAAATTTGACAACATCAAAGTCACCGTGTGACAATATTTTTAACTGAGTTTTGATTGCTGTGAAATTTTTACCCTGTCTGGAGACCAGGAGACGAGCACTATGAAGTAGGCTGGTAAAGCAAATTAGGTAACACTTTACTTAAAGCCTGTGTGTATAATACATTATAAAGGTAGTTTTAATGCATTTATTATGCATTGTATGATCTTAGGAATAATTATAACCATTGTTATAATCAGTGTTGGGGGTAACGCGTTACAAGTAACGTGCGTTACGTAATAATATTACTTTTCTGAAGTAACTAGTAAAGTAACGCATTACTTTATAAATTTACACATGAATATTTGAGTTACTTTTTTAAAAAAGTAACGCGAGTTACTTTTTTCAGTTTAATTCATTTGCTTTAAAAAAAAATGTAATTACTTAATTAAAATGAACGTAATCACGTAGAATCACGCACTCAATGCGTGCGCAGGAACAGACATAGTCAGAAACGGAGATGGCTGGTCAGAGCTTTACATTTCTGCGATGGAAGTATTCTAATTATTTTGAATTCGTCGAAGAAAGGGAGAAGGGGATTGTCGTTAAATGTAGATTATGTGTAGGTGAAAAACTCTTGTCAACTGCAAAAAACACCACTTCAAATTTAAAAAAACATCTGCATGCAAAGCACAGCACAACAGAGTTGGAGACCAGCGAAAGGTATATTCTCCCTCCACATCACCGATGTGCATCCCACAACCTTAACCTTATATGCACGAACGACGCAGTTACATTTTTGACGGCAGAGGAATTGTGTGCGCTGTGTGAACATGATGTTACTATAGTTCTAGACTAAATGTGAATGTGCATTAATTCATCCCACTCACAAAAAAACTGATTTAGTATTCATCAAAATGAATTAAAACAGTGAAATGCAAACTTAGAATATGACACAAACCTGCAAGAATTAAATATGTTAAATAACACAAATGTATCTAATCACATTTTATTAACCAATATCTTTGCTGCTGACCTTTGATGATCCAGTTCAACCATACTAATAAGCAAAAATGACTTTAGAGAAACTAACAATTGTGCTTTTTTTATTATTGCTGAAGAGTGTTTCTTCTCCTGCATTCTACTGTACAGACGTGAATTTACTTTTCCTTCAGCCTGAGGTTTATTCATTACACTTTTTGGTGTGAAAGGGCTTTTACATTTGCTATAAATAGAACTTATATTAAAAACAATCAAGCCCTGCTTATATTTAAAAAGTAACGCGAAAGTAACGCAAAAGTAATATAACTCATTACTTTCCATAAAAAGTAACTACAGTAAGTAACGTAATTAGTTACTTTTTTACGGAGTAACGCATTATTGTAATACATTACTTTTAAAAGTAACTTTCCCCAACACTGGTTATAATACATTATAGTACTAGTCCATTCACTGTTACACATAATGCATTAAAACACGTGACAAACAAACCTTCAAATATTATAATGCATTTTAACTTTAGTTACAATTATTTATAAAAAGATATAATGCATTTCAATGTACATTATGAATACCTTTATAATGTGTTATACTTAAGGGCTTTAAGTAAAGTGTTACCACAAATTATTTCTCAACTTTAAAGCTACTTTAAAACTGCTGAGCAAAAACGACAAATCATGCTGAGCTTCAAGCTACTCACAACTTAAAGAATCAGTTACAGTTAAGCTACTGCTTTGGAAAATTAGCTATCAATCTACTAATAAAAATGTACGACAGTAACTATACTTGAAAAACTTTTTTTTTTAAACAGTCTTTTAAAATATGGTAGCCTGCAAAAAATTGGCAACATTGGGTAATTGGAAAAAATGTGCCCTGACAAATCTCGAAGAACATACCTATACATGCAATCCACTGCAGTTTCCAGAACTAAAACAAAATCTAGTGGTCGTAAAACACCAACAACTTTTATTCTTTTTCACACAAATTATGATTACAGAGGCAGATAATACATTTCGGCATTTGCCTTCCTGCAAAAAAATTATCTCTATGAAGAATTTCAGTCAGGTTTCAGGCCCCACCATAGCACAGAAACTGCACTTGTTAAAATTACAAATGACTTGCTTCTTGCATCAGACCAAGGCTGCATCTCATTGCTAGTTTTACTTGATCTTAGTGCTGTGTTCGACACTATAGATCAGGACATACTCATAGATCGATTACAAAACTATACAGGTATTCAAGGGCAGGCTTTAAGATGGTTTAGATCCTACATGTCCGATCGCTATCATTTTGTTCATTTAAGTTCTCCTATTCAATTCGGATAAGATATTACTTATTGGACCAAAAGACAGTACACAGAATCTCTTGGACTACAATTTGCAACTAGACGGCTGTACTGTTACTTCCTCTACAGTCAAAAATCTGGGTGTTATATTAGATAGCAACTTGTCTTTTGAAAATCATATTTCCCATGTTACAAAAACAGCATTCTTCCATCTTAGAAACATTGCCAAGCTACGAAACATGTTACCTGTTTGTGATGCAGAAAAGCTAGTTCATGCATTCATGACCTCTAGACTGGACTATTGTAATGCACTGCTAGCTAGGTGGTTGTCCTGCATCTTCAATAAACAAGTTACAGGTTAGTCCAACATGCAACGGCTAGAGTCCTTACCAGGTCAAGAAAATATGATCATATTACCCCAATTTTACAGTCTCTGCACTGGCTACCTATTAAGTTCTGTATCAGTTACAAAATATTATTACTTGCCTATAAGGCCCTTAATGGGTTAGCTCCTGCATACCTAACTAGTCTTCTACCACACTACAATCCATCACGC